>NW_007251266.1:95356-113432 GCF_000164805.1 Carlito syrichta
CCATGAATTTTTGCCTGGGAGAAGGTTGGGAGATTGGAAACTAGTGTTGAGACTTCAGTGAGTAGAAATTGGTCAACCACAGAAAGAAATGCATTTTCATGGATGTGTACATCAGCTAGGCCTTTCTTCCAGAAGATCAGTTCTAGACTATCTGAAACAGTGAAAGGAAGAAGCGTAGGTAATCATCAAGTAGTCGATATATTTGGGGCTCATCTAGGCCACAATCAGGAATGTCTCCTAATTTGATCCTTGTCCCAGATCTTCTCACAGAATTGTTCACATATGCTTTTGATCTTGATTATAGCATCCTAAATTATCTTTCCAAATGTCCATTCTTCTCCCTCTGCACATCCCTCAGCACCAGATCTTATCATCAGGCACACAGTATCTTTCTGAGCAATCTCTTCTCTACTCAAGGTGTTGAATTTAAAGTGTTGTTAGTAGCTGGGCTTGGTGGCATGCAGTTTCAGCTACTTGGAAGGCTGAGGCAGAAGGATCGCCTGCAGGTCAAGGCTGCAGTGGCCATGAGCATACTGCTGCTCTCTAACCTGGGTGACAAGAGTGAAACTCCAACTCAAATAAAAACCCCCAAAAAACAGAAAATGTTGTTAGCATGGCCGGAAGTGAAGATTTAGGTACTATTTCCTGCTTAGGAGAAGTTCAAAGATCAATAAACCCCTCATGCAGTATCTCATGACCTCCATAAGTTACAGCCAAGAGTGAAGACAGAATGACTTGGAGATCAAGGCTACTACTCCATGCTGTGATTGGCCAAGAGGTTTTTAGAAGTTCTTGCAGAAATAAAATGCATTATCATGGAAGTGTATATCAGCTATGCCTTTCTTTTAGAGAACTGACTCTAGACTACTTGAACAAATGAAGCAAATAGATTCAGCTTAAATCAAGAAAAAATAGTCTCCAAAATTTATGACTCTCCTTTATCCCAGCTTTCCTACTAAATGGACCCTTGTTCTGTTCTCAAATGCATCAAGCTTTCATTTGACGCAGGACCTTTGCACTTTCTACTCTCTCTACTCAAATGCTCTTCCCAGACCCTTACACATAGCTATGCATTCTCATTTTTCTGATATCAATTTAAATGCCATCTTCACAAAGAGATAGTTTTTGAACAATCAATTTAGAGCAATTCCACCCATGCCTTTATTTCCTTTATTGTACCTATCTCAACTTGTTCACTTTTTTGTTCATTTTTTTCTCTCTTCCATTAGAGTGAAAGCTTCTCTGAAGCAGGAATTTTTATGCTGCCTGTTGTTGTAGACTGAGTGCCTAGCACAATGGCTGGTGCTCAGTAAATATTTGTTAAACAAAATGGCAAATGTGAGTGTTGTAGAGAATACCACATTTTTAAAGATATAGTTCAAAGATTTGTGTTTTAACCCTTTTGCTGCCTTTCTCGACACACTCTCCTTCAGTGCTATAAGTACCTTGAGAGCTCATCTCACCTATCCCCTCTCCCATCACAGTGTGTTTGAAATTTTAATACAGTCACAAGTCACAAAAATGAACATATTTTGTGGACACAGAAGCATAGTGATGCCCCTACCCCATAGATGTCAGTGCCCTAATCCCTGAGACCCATGAATGTGACTTGTGTGGAAAAGGGACTACACATATGTGATTAAGTCAAGGATCTTGAAATGGGGAGATTATCTTAGATTATACAGTTAGGTCCAGTGTCATCACAAGGGTCCTTATTTCAAGAAAGTAGGGAAGTCAGATGCTGAGAAGGAGATGTGGTGACAGAAGCAGAGGTCAGTGATACAATTGCTGGCCAGAGGACACAAGCCAAAAAAGGCGAACAGCCCTTAGAAGTTGGAAATGACAAGGAAATGAATTCTTCCTTAGAGATTCCAGAAGTAATGCAATCTTACAGACACGTTGGTTTTAACCTTGTGAAACCCATTTTGAATTTTGGATCTTCAGAACTGTAAGATAATAAAATTCTGTTATTTTAAGCACTAAGTTTGTGGTAATTTGTCA
Source organism: Carlito syrichta (assembly GCF_000164805.1). Classification (NCBI taxonomy): domain Eukaryota; kingdom Metazoa; phylum Chordata; class Mammalia; order Primates; family Tarsiidae; genus Carlito; species Carlito syrichta. The sequence continues at coordinate 97,358 of NW_007251266.1, forward strand.
CAACAGCAATATAAATTCTATACACTTAGTTCCTTACATTGAGCCCTATTTACTCTAGCTCTCTCTTCATCCTTGTTCCCTATTAGCTAGGTTCCCCAACTCAGACAGGTGGCATCTCTAAAAAGAAAGTTCTAGAGTGTGGGACTGTTCCACCAATCTACATGGATCGAAGGGAAGCAGAACAGAGGCTTATGGAAGATCGCTAAGACCACTGGTGTTTGGATTGGAAAAGAGAGAGGATAGGACTTAGAGGGCGAGAAGTTAATCCTCTCTTAAGTTGGTAAAGAATAAACTTCTGCTCTTGAAAAGTCACAGATATCATCATAGATTACAAGAAGAAAGAAAAAAGAAGGAAAGGAAAGATGAAAGGAAGGCGATCATGACTACACGTGTGTTTCTCTGACAAGGACCCTTGGAGCCTTTCCAAGTCTACGCCTACCTAATGTGCCACAGGCAAATGCTGTACGATGTTCCCTGCAAGGTCTCTTTCAATACTAACTTTATTGGATTCTATCATCAAGGTTTTATTTCAGAAAAGTTTTTGTTCCAATGACCTGAGAATAATATGGAATTGATCTTAGCAGTCCTTTAATCCACATTATGATTGGCATCTTGAAAAAGGTGTTATTGGTGCTCCATGGGCTGTCTTGTGGGAGTTGGGAAGAGGAGAACGGTGAGGCAGTGAAATATTTACAGCAGAACTCAGGGTCTCTGCATAAACATACAGGTTGTTATCATGATAAAAATTTTCAAAATTAAAACAAATTTAAAAAACAAACAAAAAACAAAAGATTGTTTCTGAGGACAGGCAGTTGATCTAAGATATAATTAGATCTTTATGAGACTCAAGATGCCCAGGATATTATACGCTTATGATCACCTTAGCAGGACCTAGTACATTCGGCCAAAAAGTTGTGTACTAGTGTCAGTTAGTCAGGTCTTTGCTGGCAGGAAGATGGGGCATACACATCTTACAACCACACAGGCTTAGTATTGTTCCTGGGAGGAAAAGGGAGAGAGGTCTGGGGATGGGATGGGCAAATGCCCCATAGGAATGCATCTATACTCTCTCATCTCACTCTGCCTTCCGTCACCTCTCCATATAACCTCAGTTCTCAGATCACTGAGTCGGATTGAGAATGCTGTGGTTCCACTAGGTGACAGAAACAAGGCAATTACAGGGTGTTGAAATCTTCCAAGTCTTCTGGAAGAAAAAGAATATTTGCAATCCTTTGAGAATGCAGGTCCTTCACTGGAGCCGCAAATAAATGGGGTCAATATCAGAAAGTATTTGTTTGCTTTATCATGTTTAATGACACGTCTTCACTGTGTCTTTGGTGAGGAACCTCATGCTTCAGGGAATGGGGCGATTCACCAGAAGTTCTACCACAAACTTCTATGTTATGAACATTGGTGGTCTCTTAGTCCCTGCCAGCCGGGACTCCTTAGGAAGTCCTGAGAGGGATCAACAGCATCTCTTTTATCTTGTCTTATAGCCTCTTGCTAGGCTAGCTCTGTCTGCTCCTTTATGTCTGGAATATTTCCTTATTTTCTACAGGATCTGCCTCTCTACTCCCTCCTGTCTCTAGCTCTAATCCACATTTCTGACCGGTCTAAGTAGATTTCTGGTTCATTTGATTCCTGGACAACTTGGCTGTCTTGCTATCATACGACGTTAGAACAGAGAGGAGGAATGTTTTTGTGTTTGGGATTTTTTTTAGAAAAAAAGGGATAGATGCTCCTAGTCCATGTCAACTTTCATGGTGTTTTACTTTCTCCAAAGAAAAACACACCATATGCACAAACACATCACATACATGTATGTACCTACCAATACATACACATGTGTGTATCCGCACAACAGACCATGAATTCACACCACACACAAATGCGTGGCGGCCATACACATATACTTTTTTTACTGTGTATATTTCATTTTTCTGGAAAATATTTTTCAGTTTTTGGACTCTCCTTCTCCCAATTAGTGAGAAGGAGCTTTCCAGTTTGCTTTTAGAGAAAAAAATACATATTCTCCTTTAGCACATATTCATCACTTGTGAGACAGTTGTTTTTTTTTTTCCAGTTAGGAAGAAGGAAGTTCCAAGTCTTTTTTAGAGAAGGAATAAATATTCTCCTTCTCAAAATGCATCTTCAGCCAAAATATGCCATCTGGGTGTTGTTAGAAATTTTAGTAAGTTTATCTTTATCAATTATCAAAGCTGCACCTGTTATAAATGTCCTCTGAGATAAAGCCTTCTAGAAACTTTGGAAACAACACCGGATCATCACATGTTGGTTACGGATTGAAACTTATTTCATCATATGTCCATTATAAACAGAGTGCTGTATGATGTTTAATTAAAGCATAAGACTCATTTAACTTAGCAACTGAATAGCCTCAACCAACAGAGGATAAAGTGTTGGCCTTAAGGAGAGTAATAAACTCCACTTATTGGGCCTTACTCTATTGGACTATGGGACTCAGCATTGAGTTAGTCAGGGAATTTATTTTTTAATGAATTCAACTAGCATTACAGGTACTTTTTAAAGAGTGAGTCAGCTAAAAGTTGGAGGAAAGTCTGCTTAGGATTCAAAGAAAATAAACAAGTGTATGCACCTTCCACTCTAAGCTACCTTTTCTATTTTGAAAGAAGAAACCTCTAAATCTCTAGACTTTTATAAAGAACACTTACTGTCATTTGAATGTGTCTCTTCATTTTCAATCTATTCTGAAAGCATCTTCCTTCCACCACTCTGCTTTAGTAAATATTTATAACCCAATCATCTCAAGTCCATTGGACTCCATCACTTGTATGTTTCAATTATTTAAAATCAGGATAGCATCTTCTGGGCAACTAATGAAGTCTCGATAGATATACATTATTGAAACATATTGTTATTTATTCACTTAATAAATCAAGCCTGTTGGGGAAACTAGATGCAATTCAAGTACTAGAAATGAGGAATAATTATGGCATAGATCATTTCTGAATCGCTCTAGCCCATTTTACAGCCTGCAAAATACACTGAATTCCATAAAAGTGACAAATGACACAACATTGTAATAAATAGCTATAGTTTGTGCACTGTGAATTGGAGCTTAAATTCATTCTGAAACTCTCTGTCAAAAGGGAAGATGATGAATTAAGTATTGAAATCATACGCTGTAAAAGAAATTATATATATTTTCCATTTATCCTGATTTATTATATGACATCATGTGCTTAAGTATATGTAACCTTTCTAAATTGAGTTGATTTAATGTTAAGAACAAATTGTTACAAAAAGGAAATTCGGTATGTTAGGAATTCTTTCTGTATTCCCCGAGTATATTTTTATAAGGCTTTTAAATATTCTATGGATGCTTAATTACATTAAATTTTTTGAGTTGAATTTCCACAAACCTACAATAATATTTACAGGGCTCATTAAAAACAAATATGTTATACCACAATTAGTATTACTGTTTTTCATTGAAATGTCAATGTTTGTGTATTAAGAATACATTAAATTTTCAATTTAATATTAAATATAAATTAACATAGTGACTCTTCTCTGAAGGGTGAACTTAGACTTTCAAAATGGTGGACTTAGAAATGAGTATGCCATGCATTTATCAAAATTTCCTGGAATTTAAGTGATAGACCTACCACGCTATTGATCATTGGAAAATAATTATGAGAGGTATAAGCAAATATCAGCAGTATTATATTGGTCTCTGCATTTAATCCTCAACTTAGCAATATGACCACAAAACAATCCCAACAATCCCAACAATTATTGCTTCTTTAAGAGATGATTTGTTTTTTCCCCCTGGGCATGGGACAATGGCTCTATTTTTTTTTTTAAATCAGTTAGTCTGCGGCACACTTCAGGAGAGCAGAATCTAAACAAATAATTGTGCCCATTAGCCAAGAGGAAAATCAAAAGAACAAAGTGAAGAAAAGAATGCGTCTTAGTCATCCTCATCTTTCTTGCTACCCACCTGATATTACGCAATCTCTCTGCCCTCTGCTTGTCTTCTTCTTGCTTGTTGTATTCTTGAAACTCTGCACTGTCAACTTGCTAACTAGTGGGCTAGAGCTCTCAGCTGACCCACAGGGTTGGAAGAAGAAAGAATGTGAAGTGCCAAGACCTGAGGTTGGCCAGATTTTCTCTTATGCCTTCTGGCACTTGATCCCTTCATGCTCCTGCTTTTCCAAATGTGTAAAATGGGTGATTCCAAGGTTATTCTGTGCGAAATAAATAGATAATATATGTGAAGTTTACCATTGAGATCTGTAGTGATACTTTAATGGGAGATGCTATTTTATTAACACTTCTTGCATCTCATCTTCCCAACTAAAATGTAATTTCTTTAGTTCTCATTCCATCAACAGATGCTATTCGTTGGGCTCCTTCTTTAGACTATGCTAAGTCACCATATGTGCCCTATTGTATATAATTCTCACAACAAGTAGGAAGGAAAATATATTCTCTTTATTTAGCTGATAAAGGAAGACATTTCCGAGCTCCCTAAAACAGTAGTAGAGGAGAGGAACTCAATTCCCTTCTGGTTTAATGGCAAAGCACCTCTTCCTACTACACTACACTTGTTCTTATTAATGACTAAGATTTATTTAGAAACTGTATATTAGATGTTATGAAGTAACTGTACGCACTCAGGCCTTCATAAAAGTTTAAAATTAATAAATCAATAATTGCTGTCATAGGTTTTTTTCTCTAAGTCCTAGCTTCTCCATTGCTACCAACATACTATCTTTCACACTGTAGGCAGCAAAGAGGAGAAAAAGAAAAGAAAGGGAGAAAGATAAATAGGGAAAAACTGAGATGTGTGAATGAAGGAAAATGATGAGAAAAATAAGGAAAAATGGCAAAAAGAGAAAGAGAGAAATAATTCTAGTTCCTCAGGAATGACTTTGGTTCCAACCTACAATAAACTTGAACCAATGTTTCACTGCTTTCAGGTTTTGGCACACTTGTTTTGTTTTATAAATGACAGCAAAAGAAGAAAGATATTTAAAAATCTCCATTCACCACATAATCTTTCTCCTCTTTCACTCCTTTATTTTTTTTTTCCCTAATATATATATATATATATTTTTTTTAATAATTAATCAGTATTTTTATTATAGTTTTGTGGGGTACAGTTAAGGGTTAGGTGTACAATTACGTTTCATTCAGACACCCTGTTGATAAGAGGTGTTTTCCCAGCCCCAGACAGATATTTGCTACTGTTAATCCCCTCCCCCTCCCCCCCATAGTTTCCCAGTACCATCAGTCATTTTGTTATAGTATTACATTGGATGTTCAAGGTCCATTATATGAGTGAGAACATGTGATATTCTGATCTTTGTTTCTGTGTGAGGTCACTCAGTATTATAGACTCTAGTTCCATCCAGGTTGCTGCAAAATTCATGATTTTGTTCTTTTTTATGGCTGCGTAGTATATTTTTTATTTTAAAGATGTGGGGTACAATTCAGGATTAAGTATACAAGTGGTCTTTGTAAAGGTAAAGTTTGGGTTTCCCTTTGGTCACCACTTTGCCTGGTTTGAGATCAGGTACCCTTATTGATGTTGTGTGCCCTTCCTTCCCCAGCAGTTTCTGGCTATTGCCAATCCCTTTCTTATAGTATTATTATTGTAAATGTTCAGGGTCTGCTTATGAGTGAAAACATGTGGTACTCAGTTCTTTGTTTCTCTAAATTCATCCAAGTTGCTGTGAAGTTCATATGTTTGTCCTTCTTTATGGCTGTGTAATATTCCATCTTGTATATGTACCACTTTAAAAAAAAATCCAGTCCACTTTTGATGGGCAGCACAATGGGTTCCAGGGTTTTGCTATTATGGATAGTGCTGCAATAAGCATGTGTGTGTAGGTATCTTTTTTGTAGAGTGATTGAAGTTCCTCTGGGTATATTCCCAGAAAGGGGTATTGCTGGATCATATGGGAGATAAATTTCTAGTTCTTTCAGGAAATGACAACTGTTTTCCATTGAGGTTGAATTATTTTGCATTCCCACCAACATGTAGAAGCATTCCCTTTTCTCTGCATCCTTGCCAGCATCTGTTGTTTTTTGTTTTATTAATGATGGACATTCTGATGGAGTGTCGGGAAGATGGCATCTGAGCCAGTCAGACTATGCGAGTCCCAGTGTGAGTGAGTGTAAGGAAAACTCTGTGTACCTGTTGGTGAGTGAGAGGGCATGTGAGTGGCTGACTGAGTGAGGACTTGGGAGCTAGTGGCCAGAGCTCTCCTGGTACAGTGGCTAATGCTGCAGCTCCTTGGCTAGGACCCTAGCGATTCCCAAGACACAGAAGTTGAGCACCATTTTTTTTTAAATCAACAAAACTGTTCCTGAGAAGAAGCTGCTGGGAGAGACTGACTAAGTGGGGGCTCGTGAGCAACTGTCCAGAGCCCTTCTGGTGAAACAGCTCGTGCTGCAGCTGCTCTGCTTTGTCCCTAGAGCTTCCTGGGTTGCAGAAGCTTAGCGCCACTTTTTTTTTTTTTGCACAAAAGCAGAATTTATTGAGATGACAGAAAAGCTCCCACAGTGGGAGGGGATCCGAGGGGTTGCCCCGCCATTTTTGTTTTCAACTGACAAAAGTTTTCCTGCAAAGAAGCAGCAGGGTGAGACTACCGGCTCTAGGCTCTGCCTAAAAACTGCAGTGAGAGAGACTGCTGGCTCCAGGCTTTGCCTTACCACTTCAGTACCTGGCCGGACACTGGCAGCAAGGGCTGCAGAGGGAGCCCAGAGGCAGAGTTCCACCAGACGAAAGAGGCATCCTGCCACCATCTTGAAAATGAGTAAGGAAAGTACTCTGACTTGCTCACCACAGAGCCACAGATCCAATCTCTGTGACCAGCGGATCAGCTACTCAGGGATTGCTTGTGACCCAGAGGGAGTATCTTGAAAGCACAAACATAGGAGGGACAGGACATGTGCTGAGTCACAGGTTCCCCACTCCCCACCCTCATTCAGTCACAGGACAAAAGGTATGACCAGAAAAGTACAAGGAAGACCTCCAAAGAGATCAGTGATGAGTCCAGGGCTGACCCAACCCCCCTGCTCCCTTGCAGTACTCTGAAAATCAGATCCACACAGCTGGGGCAAGACTGAGAAGGACGAACCCAGGCAGAGCCTGGATGTCAGCCACAATAGGAGAACTCCATTCCAGGATAGGCCTGGCTGCCTCCTTCCCCCCCACTACATAACTGAGGAAGAGACAATCCCTCACCTCCCCACCAGAGGGGATACCCTTGACCATATGAGAGTGGGAGGGAAGGGTTGCAGCCCCACCCACTCCCCACTGCCCTTCTTCTTTCCCTGGTCTGACACTGGGGAGCTAATGAAAGAGATGGAAGCTCTACAAGAGATAGCAGAGAAGCAGAAGAGAGGAATAATTACAGAACCTGCTAAAGAAGGCAAGTTTTTTTCTTCTCTTTTTAATTTTTAAAAAATTTTGCCCATTTGTTTGTTAGTTTTTCTGGTTTTGAAATTTTTTCCTTTGTGCATGAATGTGTATGTGAGGGTTTGATCTGCACTGCCCCTTTTATTATTTTCTTTTTCTTTCTTCCTTTGTTTTTTTGTTGTTGTTGTTTTGTTTTCTGTTTATATGTGTATGTGAATGATTGAGTATTCATCTTTCAGGGGTTTTTTTTGGTTTTTTGTTGGCTTGTTTTGCTCTTTTGTTCTTTTTTTTTAGTTTAAGCCATGGGTGAATGTAAGTGCGAGGGTTCCATCTGAATTCCTAATTTATTTTTTCTTTATTTTTTTTTCCTGGTCATTCTTTTTTCTTTTCCATTCATTTTGTGCTAAGCGTGTGTGTGTTTAGTTTCCCCAGTTTTTTGTTGTTGTTGTTGCTGTTTTTTTTAATTTTGTTTCACTTTTTTGTTATTCCAATTTTTGTGTATGTGTGTGTGTTCAACTGTTTTTTGCTTTGGTTTCTCCTTTCATTGCTCTGTGTTTTTTTCATTTTTTAAAAAAAATTTTATCCATCTTAATCCATTCTATTTTTCTCTGTTTTCCTCATTGCTGCTACTGTATCTTGGATTCAAGGGGTACACACATGTACCCCTTGCTTTGTTATATAGAGTGGTGGTGGGGATTGGATCTCAGGGAAAGCATACCACAATCAGGAACCTTGTGATTTTCAAGTAGTTTCTTAATCTAACTGCCCATCTTCTACCTTGTTAGACTTTCAAAATTACAAGAGACAGCAAAGCTTTCCACCCACAGTGTTGTTTCAAAATAGAACAAATCCAGAGCCTGGATTAGAGAAGAACAGAGGGCTGAGCAAACATCAGAAGTGAGAGCCTCTCCCATTGCCACTGAATAATGGAGCTAAAGAGAAGAGCAAAAGATCTATCACAAATGAGGAAAAAACAATGGAAGACCACAGTAATTTCAAGTGTAACAAAGAGAAAACACAGGAAAAATCAAACCTCAGAGCCCAAACAATGGAAGTCACCAGTGACTGGCCCCAGAATTCAACGGAGATTAGGGAATGGGTGGAAAAAGTGAATGAGACTCAAGAAAGACAATGAGCAACACAAAGAAATTGAAACAGGAGCACTAGGATTTATAAAGCAACTACTAAGTAAACTAAAAAAAGATATTGACTCCAACACTATTAGAATAGGGGACTTAAAAATCAACAAGGAGATCCAGAATCTAAACTTGACACTAGACCAAATGGATTAATAGATGCCTACAGACTATTCCATCCAACAACCACAGAATATACATTCTACTCATTACGACATGGAACATACTCCAAGATCAATCACATCCTCAACCATAAATCAAGCATAAACAAATTTCCAAAGGTTGAAATCTTGTCATGCACATTCTTGGACCACAATGGGATAAAAATAAATATCAACACCAACAAAGTTTCCCCAAAGCCCAGAAAGACATGGACACTAAACAGCATGATGCTGAACAACTGCTGGGTCAGCACTGAAATCAAAACAGAAATTAAAAGATTCTTGAAAACAAATGAAAATGAAGAAACATCTTACCAAAACCACCGGGATGCCATTGAAACAGTTCTAAGAGGGGAGTTTATATCTCTACAAAAACACATCAAGAAAATGAAAAGTCTCAAGTTGACAGCCTAACAAGTCACCTGTGGAAACAGGAAAGAGAAGATCACCAAAACCCAACCAGCATGACAAAGAAAAAAGAGAGAAAAAGCCCAAATAAAATCAGAAATAAAAAGATCGAATCACAACTGACCCTGAAGAAATACAAAAGATTATCAGAGATTACTATGCACACCTATATGGAAACAAACTTGATAACCTAAATAATGGAGGACTTTCTGACATCACACAACCTTCCCAGGTTGAAACAAGAAGGCATTGAGACATCAAATAGACTGATAATAACCCAGGAAATTAACTCTGTCATAAGAAAACTACCTACAAAAAATGCCCTAGACTGGAGAGCTTTCCAGCAGAAGTCTACAACACGTACACGGAGGATCTGATACCAATCCTACTGAAAATATTCCAGGCAATTGAGAAAGATGTAATTCTCCCCATATTATTTCACGAAGCTAACATCGTATGGATACCCAAACCAGATAAAGATGCAGCAAAAAAAAGAGAACTACAGGCCAATATCTCTTATGAACATAAATGCAAAAATCCTCAACAAGATTCTAGCAAATCAGATCAAAAAATACATCTAAATATTTATTCTTTCAGTATGCAGGCCTGGTTCAACATCACAAGACCATAAATGTAATTAAATACATCATCGGCTGTATAAACAAGAATCACATGATTATATCATTAGATGGAGAAAAAGCTTTTGATAAAATCCAGCACCTCTTCTTGATAAAAAAAACCCCTCAAAAACCTAAGTATAGAAGAAACATACCTCAAAATAGTAAGTGCCATCTATGATAAATCCACAGCTAGCATATTGCTAAATGGACAGAAACTGGAAACATCTCCCCTGAAAAGTGGAACAGGACAAGGCTGCCCATTCTTGCTCCTTTTGTTCAACATTGTGTTGGAAATGCTAGCTAGAGCAATTAGACAAGAGAAGGAAATCAGGGATATCCAAATAGGGAAAGAGAAAGTCAAGTTATCCCTCTTTACTGACGATATGATCCTATACCTCGAAAATCTTAGATAATCTGTCTAAAACCTGTATGCACTGATAAAGAACTTTGGCAAATTCTTGGGGCTCAAAATAAATGTGCAAAAGACAGTTGCATTCTTATAAACTAACAACAAGCAGGTGGAAAATCAAATAAAAAGCACAATCTCATTCATAATAACCACACAAAAAAAGAGAAAGAAATATCTTTGGTCCTGGTGGATAATTTTTGAGATGTGCTGTTGGATCCAATTTGCTAGAATATTGTTGAGAATCTTTGCATCTATGTTCATAAAGGATATTGGCCTGTAGTTTTCTTTTTTTGTTGGATCTTTACCTGGTTTGCATATCAGTGTGATGTTAGCTTTCTAAAATGATTGGACTACTTTCAGTAGGATTGGTATCAGCTCCTACTTGTATTTTATTTGTTGAATTCTGCTGGAAATTCATCTGATGTAGGGATTTTTTTGTAGGTAGCTTTCTTATGACAGAGTCAATTTCCTGGGTTGTTACTGGTCTATTTAGGATCTCAATTTCTCCTTGTTTCAAACTAGGGAGGTTGTGTGTTGTAGAAAGTCTTCCATTTCAAAAAAATAAGGAACACTTCGTGAATTTGCATGTCATCCTTGCTTAGGGGACATGTGCTTCCAAAGCGAGCACTCATTAATAATTTTATTTGATTTCAATTGCCTAGAGTGGTATTAGGATGGTCTTCTTGCCTTGAGGCAATAAGGTAATTGAATAATTGAAATGAGTTACATTAGCAATGTACTCAAGTACAAGGGGATGCCAAAAAAATGTTTACACTTTTAAGTATGATGTTCACTCAAAAGATGACATTAATTAAATGAATAGTGTCACCATGTGACAGGAAGGACAGTCAAAGAAAATGGTGGAAGCATGGCTGAATGAACATCATGCTACACATAATTCATTACTGCACATAATTCAATTCAATTTCAAAAAGTAATACATAGATAACATCTCTCAGAGTGTGTTTACCTTTTGGGGGGCACTTCTGTGTATCTCAAGTATCAGTCTCTCTGAGCTTAGTAGGGTCTCATCTTGGAGTTTATAGCCAGAACATATGTAAGGCTCTAGCTCAAGATGGGCTAATCCTGGTTGGATTTCTGTCCTGCTAAGACAGGGGCTCTCTCACTGCCATCTGAACCATAGTGGACCTAGTAAAAGCATTAGTTCTGGTGTTTTATTTTGCATTACAGATAGTGGGCTTCTCTTTTAGGCCTCAAAATGCCCAGTACAGTGCAAGGCATGAAATAAGTCCTGAGTAAATACTTGTTGAATTGGGCTGAATTGAATAAGAAGAAATGGAATAATGGCTCTGTTTTACTTCATTGCCCATGTAATCTATTCTCATGTTTTGTCTCAAGTACTTAAAACATTCTTATTGAGTCATAGTGACAGGCCACTCTCTGGATAAGGCTTCTTGAAATGGATTTTAGTTAAGTTTAGCATCAGTGGCCATTAGGAAGCTAACAACATAAACACATCTCTACTCTGTACTTAGCAGATTATTTAGTGAGCTCAGCTGGCCTCCCTTGGAGGAGTGAATGTGGTCGTGGAAATGTTAGGGGAGGCACTGGTGCGGTTTATGCCTGCCATGATCCTATACCTCGAAAATCTTAGATAATCTGTCTAAAACCTGTATGCACTGATAAAGAACTTTGGCAAATTCTTGGGGTTCAAAATAAATGTGCAAAAGACAGTTGCATTCTTATAAACTAACAACAAGCAGGTGGAAAATCAAATAAAAAGCACAATCCCATTCATAATAGCCACACAAAAAAAGAGAAAGAAATATCTTTGGTCCTGGTGGATAATTTTTGAGATGTGCTGTTGGATCCAATTTGCTAGAATATTGTTCACATGAAGGAGTGGGATGTGCTAAACCCTTGACCCCAGGAGGCCCACTTCTAATCTCAGATCTGCCATCTATAAGCTGTGTGACTTCTTGATGCTGTAATTTGATCTTCTTGTGCCACAGGTTCTTTACATTTAAAGTAGATATTTGTTAAGTGTTTGTTGTAGGTCAGACACGATGCTGGGTACACAGGGACACCTTAACTCATAGATTACTTACAATACATTCATTCATTCATTCATTCAGTGTATATTTATTGACTATCTCCTTTTTTGTGCCAGGTACTATACCAGTTGCTAGGAATACCACAGTGAACAGAACAGAAATAAAGAATGCTGACATATAAGGTGGTCTAGGTATACAATAAGTAAGATATGTGAGAATCATGGGAGTATGCTCAAGAATAATGAACACTAAGAAGAAAGATAAAGAAAGCAAGGGAGATAGAATGTTCAGAGGCTTGGATTCAGTTCTCAGAAGTGTTTTTTTCTTTTCTTTTTTCCTTAGATGGCATGGTTGGGAATTGATTCACTGAGTAAGCTATATCCAGGTCAGGAAGAGCATTTTGGGCTGAGGTACCAGCAAGTGCAGAAAAGTTTAGCCAGAATAATAACTATGACAGGAGACTATATTATACAATAAAAACATTACTCAAAATAACATGACATTATTGCAGAAAAAGAAATTTTATATTTAAAAAAATTTGTATGTGAGAATAATGTTAGATGTATAAGAAAGTTGCAAAGAGAGTTCTCACATGCTTCTCACTGTCTCCTTTTTGTTAACATTTTATATTATCACAGTGCATTTGTCAAAACCAAGAAAACAATTCAATTCTTATTTCACTGGTTTTTCTACTAATTCCTTTTTCTAATCCAGAATATGAAGTTATACTCAGGAAAGGCAGCATTAAACTCAGGTGTTAAATTCTATTCTAATTCTGCTTAAATTGTATTTCATTTTACCATGTTACATCTGAAAGGCAGTTGACAAAAACTTGTTCGATGGTCAAGTCTTCCTTAAGTGAGTCTCACATGGTGGCAAGTGGTCTAAAGCCCTAGATCCTCATCTCAGTTGTGCCATGAACTGTGTGTTCTTGGAAAACTCTCTCTCTGGATCTGAGGCAGTCTCCTTCTGTACAAAATTTAAAATTTGAGGTTGGATTTGTAAGATGTCTCCAACCTCTTAAATTCTGCCCTGGCATTACCACGACATCATTGTCTTCATATTTAGAAGTATCAAAAATTATGTGACTGATTTTCCTAATGCCAGGCAGGAATTCATTACAAGACCAGATCCAGCTGTAAAGAGCTTCAGTGCTGCCCCTGCCTTTGACCATTATACCCTACTCCAGGCTCCAACCGTCTCATCTCCCATCCCCCATGGCCTGCTCCAGTCAGTAGGTGTTAATGGCTAAGATCATCAATAGAACAGGGACTATTCTGTGTTTTACTTATCTTTCTCATAAAAATCCAGATGAGGTAGGTATTGTCTTTTTGTTTTGTTTTGTTTATTTATCCATTGTAGTAGACAGAATATTAGCACTCTAAAGATGTTCTTGTCTTTAATACTTAGAAACTGTGAATATGTTAATGTACAAATCTTAAAAGTAAGAATCTTAAGTTAGGGAGAATATTCCGGATCATCTAGGTGGGCTCGATATAATCATAAGGGTAGTTAAGAGGAAGGCGAGAGATGAGAGAGGAGAGAAGATGCTCCATTGCTGGTTTTAAAGATGGAGCAAGAGGCCACGAGCCAAGGAATACAGGAGGCATCTAGAAGCTGGAAAAAGTTAAGGAAACAGATTCTCTCCTAGAGACTCCAGACTGTAACAAAATACATTTGCATTTATTGAAGCCAGTATGTTTGTGATAATTTGTTATACTCATAATGGAAAACTAAAACATACATGAAGGCTAAACAAATGTGTCCAGAATTGCATAGTGGGTAAGTGGTGCATTCCAGATTTGAGTCCAGGTCAATTCTATTTTGAACCTGCATTTAGGCCACTAGTCCACAGTGTTTCACTGAGGTAATAAAAGGGTTTTTCTAGCAGGTTTTCTGTGAAGCTGTGCGAACTGCATAGAGAATGCAATGCTTAGAGCACATTAGTATCATCCAGTGTTATTATTATACTTAGAACAATTTGTGAATCTCATCCACTCACTAGTGCTCCGTCCTGCCACCCTCACTCACTCATCCAGTGCTTCCTCTATCCTTAGCCCAATGTATTTGTGCATAGATCTGACATGTTTGACTCCTCAACTAGAACAGTAAGAATGACAATGTCAAAAATAACCTAATGCAATTATATAACAACTTATGTTAATCAAACTGCTTAAGTAAACATGAGCTCCTATTTAGTTTTGAGTCCAACATCCTTGGGAGTGAGTTACCGAAGGAATCACTGACCTTTGCTATACATGTGCCTGTCTTTTTCTTTTTCCTTTCATCTGCTTTTTGCAGTCCATCTGTTCTTACGTGTTTGTCTTGGTATCACTGAGTCTGTCTCCGTCACCTCAGCCTATTTATTGTGTTTTGAAGTAAGTCAAAATAAAGCCATAATATTTGTTGCCATTTGATATATAAATAGAATTTATGTGTTTTTAACATGAAGACAAGTGCTATAGAGGTTTTATATTTTACTTAGAACTCCAAACAAACATGCATGACTAGATTGCTCTTTTAAATGTAGTATACAACTGCTTTTTCTCATCTGATATGTTAATAGTCTTAGATATGAATAGTACTTGAATTTAGAAACAGTAATTTAGAGTAATTTAGAGGCAGAGTCCTAGTTTAGATATACTAACTTTTAACATTGACTAAGAAAGTCTCTTATAGTTACTGAGGATGAAAGTGTAGATTTGGTTACTAATTCACCTTATCTTTCACTTGTTATCCATATGAGGCGCTAGTAAGAGACAAATTGCTGCAAGAGTGGGAAAAAGCACCCATTTTTCTATTTGCTCTACATTTGGGCTTAAATTGTTGCTAAGTCATTCCCTGAGGGAAGTCTGGAGTAAGTGCAAGTTACAAATAAACACTCCCAACTTTGCTTTTCACCATCTCAGCATTTTCAGTCCCATAAGAGATGCTCTGAACAAGCAAATGTGCTTTTAACTTAGCTCTAAAATATGTCCTGATATGTGGGAGCTATTTTTAAGACAACAGCTAGGACCTGACGGACTGATATTTGCTGGAATCCAAATTGCCTCACATCTTTTCTGACCTCGCCTGATGATGAGGCCCCATCAAGTTATTATTGTCTCCTGGGAAAATATATTTTGCATTGTACTCTGCATTACTGCTCCCCTCAAAGATGTTGGCCATTTTTAAGCTGGGTAATGAGGAAGAGAAAGTGGGTGGCGAGATAAAGAAGTAGGAAAGTGGCAGAGGGCCCTGCCTAAGAAATAATAAAAACAAAAATGAACCCGCAAAAAGAAGCAGAAGAGCGTGAGAACTAGAACTAGAGTGATACACACACACACACACACAGAGTTGTGTATACCTCAATCTATCAACTATATATTTATCTATCTGTCAATCAATTATCTATCAATCAGTTATCTATGTCATCTATTTATCCACTGATATCTCATCTGTCAATCACTATTATGGAGGAGACAGAAGGGAGAATGATATATTTGAACTAAATCAGAACAAAATAGGAAAACTAATCTTTGTATGTTGTTAAAGACAATGAAAGAAGCTCTAATTGAAGGTGGGAGATTTGTCTCCTTCCTTTCTTCTCAGCACCCTCCCTCCTTATTTTAATGTTCTCATCAAAGCCAAGTACCAGCCGGGCTCGGTGGCTTAGCCTGTAATCCCGCGCCTTTGGGAGGCTGAGGTGAGTGGATTGCCTGAGCCCGCGGGTTCGAGACCCGCCTGGGCAGGTGAGACCTCATCTCTACAATAAATCAAAAAATCAGCCGGGCATGGTAGCGCATGCCTGTAATTCCGGCTACTTGGAAGGCTGAGGCGGAAGGATCGCCGGAGCCCAGCAGGTCGAGGATGCGGTAGCCGGGAGCGGCCACTGCATTCCGGTTTAGGTGACACAGTGAGACTCCAACTCAA
>NW_007251266.1:113452-178631 GCF_000164805.1 Carlito syrichta
CAAAAAAAAAAAAAAAAAAAAAACACAAAGCCAAGTACCTTGTTTTTATAAAACAGGTTTATAAAAACAATTTAAAATAGAGACTAGGTTTGTCACCAAAGACTGCCTAGATATTAATAATTATTTCCTTATTACACGCTAAAAAGCAGAAAATATGGATCAGAAGCTAGGAAATCTGGGGTGTAGCCCTGGTGTTACAGCTCACTCAAAGATAAATAAGAAAGGAAGATTCTCCAATTTCGCTATCATCATGGAATCCTGAAATCCAACCAGTGTATACAAGTTTTCCAAGTGGATGTTCAAAAATAACTCAGAAGAACCCAACATAAGACTCCTTAGGTAAAGACCTTGGCAGTATGTCTAAGGAAGGGGGAATGAGCAGGAAACTTCAAGTGATGACATAAAGAATAGATGAACGTATTGGTGATATTTAGCTGGGAATGGAAAACACTCTTCAGATGGGACATACAAACTTTGTGAAAGACTGCCATGGAAAGAAGGAATTTGATTTGTCTTATTTTGTCCTAAACTGGTGATTCTGACAACTTTTTACAGGGACTCATCTAATGGGCAATATTTACATCTATAATTAAAGTGACTCCTAGCTGGATACTACTTAGAAAGGTTTTGGGTGATACCTTTAGCCTGCCTGTAACCGCATCCATTTCCTTCTATGACATGCCACCTCATAGAAGGCAGGAGATACTACTAGGACTAATAAAGAGACCCAGAGGTGATAGGCTACATCTCTATGGAAAAACAAACTTTCTGTTGATGAAAGTTTTGACAATTAATAAAAATTGTTTTGGTAGATAGTGAGTTCCCTGTCACTCAGAGTGTTCAAGAAGAGGTTTGAGAGTAGTATAGTATACATACAACATATATAGTATACATATTATATTACATTAATGGAGAACCATAACCACCCAAACATCTGCCTCTCAATCAATTTTTCTCTCTCCTGCATATGCTTGTGCACACATGCGCACACACACACGCAAAAAGGGGTTAAACATAATCAAAGGATCGAGATCCTTTCTCATTACAGAATCAAATGTGATCCTTTGTAGATAAATTAACCTTAAAAAGATAATAAAGTGGGAAGTAAACAAAGAGTGATTTTATGGTTAAATACCTTAATCTAATCATATATGATTTAAGGTGTCTTTTAGATGAATGTGCCAACAGTCCGAAGCAAATTCACCAAAACACAAAGTGGCCACTAAAAATGATGCATCTTATTTCTAGGAAAGAAAACAGCTTGCAAAGTAGAAGACAAAGATTATATCTATCATTCTGTGACAATAACCAACGTTAATGTCTCAAAATTTCAGTTTGTAGTGACATGAAGAAGAAGAATAAATGCCAATTAAAACATGAAAGGTATAGAAATATAAGAAAAATGGAAGGAAGAGGCAGATCTCTACATCCCATTCAATCTGTCCAGCTCTGGTGACATGTACTAAATTAGAGCTATTGTGTGAGTTTTCAGGGAAAGGAGTAAATCTATGACAAATGATACATGTCTCCAGATATTCGAGGCTAATGAAGTCGAAGGAGGACGACAACAAACATTTGTTGAGAGGCCATATGTGCTGGGCATTGTGATAGGTTTTTAAGATGAAATAGTCCTCAAAACTGGTCCACGTGAAGGACACTGTTATCTCTCCTTACAGATGAAGAAACTGAATCTGAATGATCACGCTGAGTTTTCTTGTCCCATTCTGTTAGATCCAAGCCTGGGCTCCTTCTTGATTCTACTGCTCTCAAGAATTAGAGACAAGCTGAAAATACAGAAGTGGAAACTAGAGTATTCATTGAACAGACAAGTGTATTTTTATTTCAGAAATTAAGGACATATAAAAAATAAGCAAATAAAACATCAGGGCCAAATCCAAATGAAATTGTGGCCTACAGGAACAAGAAGGCCCTGACAGGCCGATGTAATAAAAAGTGGAAGGATGAAAGAACAATTGTGGCTGGTAAAGGAGTTCTCTATGTATCAGTTTGTACAAAAAGAGTACAGGGAAAGGAGATAGATGTGGTCAAAAGCTATCAAAGGGGAAGCAGAAAATAATCCAGATGTAGTCTTCTCAGGAAACCAAGAACATGAACAATTCCTTGAAAGGTAAATTGAGACTGGGTATAGTGGCTCATGCCTATAATCCCATCACTTTGGGAGGCTGAGGCAGGAAGATTGCTTGAGCCCAGGAGTTCAATACCAGCCTGGGCAAAAGCAAGACATTTTCTCTACAAAAAAAAAAAAAGAAAGAAAGGAAGGAAGGAAGGAAGGAAGGAAAGAAAGAAAGAAAGAAAGAAAGAAAGAAAGAGAGAGAGAGAGAGAGAGAGGGAGAGAGAGAGTAAGAAAGAAAGACAGAAAGAAGGAAAGATGGAAGGAAGGAAGGAAGGAAAGAAAGAAAAGAAAGAAAGAGAAAGAAAGAAAGAAAGAAAGAAAGAAAGAAAGAAAGAAAGAAAGAAAGAAAGAAAGAAAGAAAGAAAGAAAGAGAAAAGGAAAGGGAAATTGTTCTTGGACTTGCCAATCTCGTTTCTGCATTCTAAAGAGTTTTGAGGGCTGCCAGGAACGTCATCTTGATCTTCTCAGACCACTAAGAAGGCACTCACATATAGAAGGAATGCAGTGGATAATTCTTACCTGACTGAGTGATGAGAAAGAGAATGAGAGGTAACTGATATTCACTAAAAAATAATTGCAGCATTTGCTTCAGGAGTCTGCTGCAAAGAATCCTTTGCTAGGAAATCCCCGCTGTTCCAAAGAACAGGGCATCAAAGAATGACTACTACATCTGATTATGTAGCACAAGGAAATTTGTGAACTCATACCATAAGATATTGGAACAGATAAACTATTGAAAGAAGGATGGCATTTTATTCCAAGTGAACCCAAAACATTTGGCTTCCTGCATTGGGGAAGAAAATAAAGTCCCAGAGCACTTCTGAGCAGAGGACAGTGGTATCTGCAAGAAGGGGCAGATCATTTTACCATTTTATGCTATGCCAGCTACTTGATTAGACCCAGACTGCAATCATCAGAATAATGATCCAGTAATGTAAGTTATGCAACTTGTAGGCTTCCCTTCCTCCCGTTCAAAGTTCCCTTAATGTTACTATAGAAAAAAATAAGAAGGGAAGGGCAATGTCTCTCTGACTAATAAGGTGGGCATCCCTCCACTATCACAGTGCCCGTGCCCATGTGGCCATCACTCTCCCGAAGATCAATCACTATAGAAGAAGGAGAGAAGCAAGTGCCAGCTCCGTACTTGGCACTGTGGACAGGCCTGCTTTGAGGCCCTGTCTCTGAGCCTTAGGGCTTTAGAAGGAGGGAAGGGAGCTGGTGTGTATTGTTTCACACAGAATCAAGCCATGATGACATCTGACACTTTCCAGATCTTTGTCTTCTCAGCACCTGCCACATTTACTTTAAACATTTCTCAACATGAAAAACAGTCTCCATAAGATAAGGATAAGTCCCAAATAAGAACCACAACAAAAACACTGCTACTTATCACAATTTTCCAGGAAAACATGGAGAGGGGCTAGGGTGTACAGTGCTGCACAAAGCTTTATGTGAGTGAATACAGCTCTTTTGCAGACATTGGAGGGAAGCAGTAAAAGTCCCTCCAAAGGTTTCATTAGGATAACAGAAGCCCTGAGAGCCCAAGGATTTCTGTGAGTTCATTGGGCGGTGCAAGCCGGGCCAGCTGCCCATGTAGGTTATACCTGCTCTTAAGAAGGGCAACAGAAGGTAACAGAGATAAAGAAACGCAAGCTGAACTGAGCTCCCACTTGTCAAATGCCATTTAAGCAGCAATAGCAGGGAGAAGAACGGGCCTGAGGATTAAAAAAGACAAACACACACTCAAAATATTAGAATTAGGATGTTCAAAAGTTGCATGACAAGATGGGAGGTAATGGGAAATTTGATAATATTGAAAACGGAAAGTGGATATTTCACAAATGAGAGTTATTGTTATGTAATTTAGAAGAAAAAACAAAAGATGAAAAAAGAAGAAAAATCAAGAAAAACATAGGAGATAACAGAAAGAAGCTGCCAGAACTGGCATTAGCCAGGAGGGAGGACTGGGCCAGTGTTTTGCTGGACCAGATTCCCTCTATGTTGAGGTGTGTGGCTCAGTCTCTAGAGTCCTTTTTCATGGTCTACCCAGAACAATAAGGCAGAGTCCGTCAGAAAGGGGCACTAGACTCCATGAGGATGAGCTACACGCTATTATAATGTGGAAGTAATGCATTTGCATTTCAATTCTAATGATAGAGTGCAGCAAAAATTAGAAAGGAAATTTCTAGTCTTTCAAGAAAAAACTGATATCCTACAGGCAAATAACTTCTGATACATGATGTTAAGTAGATTGCATCTTGTGTAAAATAATACATTTAAAAATAAAAGGAACTATCCACATGTTTTTAAAAGTTTGAAGAAAAGATCTAATAGCTATTAGTCTACAATTGTGTGCTGTTTTCTTTTCTTGTTTGTGGTGTTCACTCATAAAGATGAGTGATACTTTGGACTTTGGTGGAAGATTCATGCTTTGCTCAAAGTCATGGTGTTCATACACACATATATAACCGGTGAACATCTCATTGCAAACCTGGTCAACTGGCTGGCATTGTCCACACTCCTTCCACTGGGAAGACAGGCTCCAGAAAATAAGCTTAAAGGGGAAGGCAGGAAACAGGGAATGAAGAGTTCAGGAATATCAGAGATACATGATAACATAATAGCAGATGAACTGGTGGTTATGATACCAAAGCATCACTAAAATTCTTCAGGAACTAGAAGAATTAAGATAAAGCAGGCATTCCTTATCAACAAAGTACTGGTTGGCCCAGTGTAGTGTTATCAGAGTGGAGAGATAGTCATGCGAGATTGGTAGCTGTGATGGTGGTAGTCGGACACCAAACTCCTGTTAGTGAAGAAACAGTACACTCAGTGGACTTAAATGAAGAGAGTTTTATGGAATGGGCCATTTATAGAGGTGAGG
This sequence comes from Carlito syrichta, assembly GCF_000164805.1. Lineage (NCBI taxonomy): Eukaryota > Metazoa > Chordata > Mammalia > Primates > Tarsiidae > Carlito > Carlito syrichta. The sequence goes on from NW_007251266.1 coordinate 118,471, forward strand.
GTAACATATAAAAATAATAAAACATGCCGGGCTTGGTGGCTCAGCCTGTAATCCCGTGCCTTTGAGAGGCTGAGGTGAGTGGATTGCCTGAGCCCGCGGGTTCGAGACCCGCCTGGGCAGGTGAGACCTCATCGCTACAATAAATCAAAAAATTTATACCACGCCAGGCGTGGTAGCACGCACCTGTAATTCCGGCTACTCAGAAGGCTGAGGCAGAAGGGTTGCTGGAGCCCGGCAGGTGGAGGCTGTGGTGGCCAGAAGCGGCCACTGCACTCCAGTCTGGGCGACAGAGTGAGACTCCAACTCAAAATAATAATAATAATAATAATAATAATAAAAATTAAAAAAAATAAAATATTCAGAGACCAGTAATAGAGCAAAATCTACCCATTTTGTTTTTAGGGGTGCAGGTATTGAAAATGATTATTTCATTTTTTGTGTTACTACATCTAGTTTTGAAGAGGGCAGGGGAGAGAATGGGATTATTGGAATTCAGTGAAAGCTGTTGCATAAGAAGCGTAGTTGGAAAGGAGCGACCGTCTTAAAGGGACAAAGCCACTGCCAAAACTGTAGCCTGGGATGGGGGATCCTGGGGACAGGATGAACAAATACCTTCATCTCTCTCTGGTTCAACCCTGTGGTCTCCTTTTAGGAGGACAAGTATTTGGGTAAACAGCTAACAGAAATCACTGCCTTGGTTGGAAGGCAAGGCAGAGAAAATGGAGAAAAAATCTGGAGTGACAAATAAGAAAAATCAGCTCCCATGTCTTCAGGATCAAGCATGAGCTAATTAGTATACCACCTGGCGGAAGCCACCCCAAACAAGCCAACACTCAACAAAAACACAGCCTCTTCTCTGCAAGTGCAGACTCAAGACATGTTCTTTGGCAAGTCTTTCCAACAAAATTACTGCCTCTGAGTTATCATATGTAGAAATTCTAGAGCCACCAATAGATTGGGGGTGGAAGAAGTACTTATTTCAGAGAAGGACGTTTTTAACTTGGTTTAAAAAAGAAGTCAGAATGTCAAGGTTAATGGGGCTGGCATGGTAAAAGAAGCACAGAAGTGAAAAAGGAAGCAATTAAGGCAAGAGAATGCTATGAAGATGTATGGTATTGTATTAAGAGGAAAGAGACAGAGAAAGAACAAAGAATCATGATCTGGAGCTAAAGTCTCTACGGCTGCAGAAAGGTGATTTTTATGTTTTCTTCCTCACCTGTGCAGCAGCTTTCAACACTGAGTCAGGACAAAAAGGTCAGGACAAAGTGATGGACATTATTTTATTTATACCTCACAATGCCTTGTGAGATAAATTTTGTTATTCTCATTTTATAAATAGGGAAGTTAAGTATGTTGTCCAAGGGAACACTCTTGGTTATAGAGAAAGCTAGGAACCAACCTCTTTGTTACCGAGTCCCTTGGCAAACAAGTCTTCCTGTAGAGAACATTAGGAGAAAGTCTTAGCCAGACACAAGAATTGAAAGCACAGTGGACACACCTCATCAACAAGGGTACCTGCATAATCAACGTTTGTATACCTAACCCTGAATTGTACCCCACATCTTTATAATAACAAAAAAAGAAAGCACAATGGAATATTACACACAGAGGAACCACTGAGTACATGCATTTCCAAAAGGGTAAACAGGAAGAGCAGAGGGACCCATAGAAAGTCAAGGTCATTGCTATTGATAAAGCAGGATGAGATTCTTTTTTGGTATACTTTCTTAATGACCCATGGCCCTATACTCTTAAACGTGTCTCTATTCTTCTTAAAATATTAGGCATGATGGCAAATCTACCAGTTTGCTATAGTTGTTGTAGCAAAGTGCCACAATCTGGATGGCTTAAACAACAGAAATTTATTTTCTCACCGTTCTGGAGGCTAGAAGCTCAGGGTCAATGTTGTTAGCAGTGTTGGCATCTTCTAAAGTCTGTGAGAAGGAATTTGTTCCATGCCTCTCCCCTATCCTCTGGTAGTTTGTTGACAATCTCTGGCAGAAGCCTCACCGGATCTCTGTCTTTGTGGTCACATAGTATCCTTCCTGTGTGCCTCTCTTTGTCCCCAAATTTCCTCTTTTTATAAGGACACTAGTCATGTTGGATTAAGGCCCACCTTAATTACTTCATTTTAACAAATTACATCAGCAACAAACCTTATTCCAAATAAAATTGCATTCTAAGGAACTTTCGGCTTGGACTTCAAGATACAAATTTTAGGGAGATGTAATTTAACCTATAACAGCAACCTATACATTAGTCAGCAGGTTCTAAGAAAAATTAGCAAAAAAAAATAGATCCATGATAGAAGACACAAATTAAAGGAAGATAATGGACATTTAGAATACTGTTGGTAAGAACTATGATAACCAGCATCTGCACTATGTAATTGGCTATGGTGCTGAAAAATCAATTATACAAATATGTGTCACGTGCAAGTACATTTTATCATAACCTCTGACAACTGAATGAAATACCATATGTGACAGCACTTTGCAAGCTGTGTGGCATTCAAATTAAGACATTAGTTTTATTGCCATTACCATGTCTTTATTTATAGAGGTAGCTTATTTTTATTGTTATATTGAGCATTTCACATTTTTATGGTTCATTTCTTTTTATTTCAGCTACATCCTAGATTAGTAGCATATATGCCTGTTTCCTCTTATGAAACTGAGTTCCTCCACTCTTTTCTTTTCCTTGATCGTTATAAAATATTGTCACCAACTCTCATTTAAATGCTAAATAGAGTACTGGCACTGTGTTGTTCAAATAGCCAACTCATCTAAACTTAACTCACAATGGAAGGAACTTAAACTGGCTACACAATCAACACAGTGACTACAAATCAGATCACATACATACTGATCAATTGGAAACTGAGAAAATGTCCTGGATGCTTCAGTTAGATTTGAACTGTAGCCCCAATGACTTCTGACTCTCTTTTACGTCAGCTACTACCATGAATTTTCATCTTCAAGCATAACCTGTGCCAAGGCTGACACATAATTGATACCCTTTGATTTATTCATTTGTTTGTCTGTTTACCAGAAAATAGAAAGAGGAAAAAAAAAAACAAAACAATCTCTGCTTGCACTTTCGCATTTAACACAGAACTCAAATATTAATGCACTCCTTTGATTTGGGTAAAAATGAAAATTGTAGCTAAAGTATCATAACCCTCCTCTCTTTGTTCGTCTTATATTGGGTCGTCCCACGCTGGAGACTTTAGTAATTTACATGGGAGTTCATTCGTCCAAAATATATTGAGCAGAAACCATTTATCTTTTACTGGGCTAGGAGCTGTAGAGATGAGGTTAGTAAAAAAAAAAAAAAATTGAGATTTGGTCAGTTTAATGTTATTGCTTTGATTAAGGACTGAGCCCACAGGTTTCCAATATGGAGTACTTAGCAATATTGAAGAAGCACATGCATTGGATTTTGAGGGGAAGCCCTTATAAATGAGAGAGTGGAGTGAACTCCTTAGCCCCACAGCTCAGTGGTTTCATTGTTTTCAGCTTGCCACAGTCTTAACTCTCATCAATTTTTAATTTCCTGAATTTTATAAGGGGAAATAATGTACTATAATGGTAATCACTGAAAGCCTTAAAATGTGTCTCTCAAAAACACCAGAACTCTTCTCCTCATGTAAAATATAACAAAGGCTTACAATCTAGATTGAAAGTTTAGGAATAAGTGCCTTGACATTTTCAGCCGCCAAGAGAATCCTTTCTTCCCCGCTAAACTTTCTGTAGAATCTATAATCTATAACCAATCAAACAACAAATTATTTCTCAAACCACTATGCAGGAGCTGCCTGTATCTGGGAAGTGACTTAGCAAAATAACTATAAAACCGAGGTGCTTTGCACAAGGAGTTTATAATCTAGTTTGGGAGATGAGGCAGGTTTCTTTTCACAGCACCAACACGAGTCAGGGGAGCAGAAGGCGATAAGCAACAAATGAATAGCTCTCCATGTGCCTTATTCATTCTGGAGTCTTAAAAGTCAGACTCTACATCTAATCACCATCATAAAAATGCCTTTTTTCCCCTCCCCCTTCAGCGTTAGAAAGGGGAGCCTCCGAGTGGGCCATCCTGGAAAAGGGCACCTATGGGTTGAAAAATAGGGACAACAAAGATGCAGGCAGCAGTGGCATTTTGAAATGTGAATTTGTTTTCTGAATGGCTTTCATTAACAAAATTATGTGCCATGCAAGGACAATGCCAACCCTGACCAACTTCCTTCCCTTGTGGGTCAGATAACATTTTAAAAGCTTTGCATTCCTAACAAACTTGAAGTCACTCAAACTGGACAAGTGAAGAGATTAAAATCACCTTTTGTGATGACAGAAAGAAGCCATCCTGTTTAGGCCTCAGTCCTCCCATCAGCAGATGCAAATGTATTTCCTCCATTGAAAAGGGTTGCCTTCTTGACCCACACCCTTCCCTGGGCATTCATTTGTGATGGGGTTTGGTTTGACTGATTAATTTTAATTCTTCTGCTTCACACAAGGTAGACAGTGATGAATTGATATATTACAGATGTGATTAATGGTTACTTTCTATTTGGTGTAATTATCAGGTGATAGTTTAAATGAAAAATGCTAGAAAATGAAACTTTTCACTCCAGATAACTATCCACCCTGTCTGGAAAGAAAAATGGGTCTCTATTTTCAACATATTACTATAGAGCAAGGCCAAGAGAGAGCAAGACAGAGAGAGAGTGGGGGGGGGGGGGAACACACCGGCTTTGTAAGTTTCATAGTATAAAATGGATTTGGGATAGTGCCTGTCTTCAAAGAAATTCTTAGAGAGGAAATCTCTGGATAAGAAAACTTTAAATTTTATCTTAATCCTGGATTACTTTACCAGCTTATAGCTGGTCTCTCCAATCATTTCTGGCACTTAATCTATCCTGCAGATTGTTTTGGATTAATATCCCTAAAGCACTGCATTAATCATATCACATCGCTTTTCAGAACCTCCAGCAACTTTCCATTTAAATGATGGGAAGAACAAAATCATCAACATGCTCTTTGATAAAAGGTAAACACTCTTTGTCAAACTTTATGTGTCAAATCCTGTGCTCTGCTCTTTCGAGGTTGTCAGAGGTTGTCACCACATTGCCATCTCAGTTGGCCATGTTCCTCCTGGGCCAAACTTTGCCTTGTCCCTTTCTCTACATGTTTTTAACTATAAGGAAAAGTTGTGAATAACTTTAAAAGAAACCAAAGGGTTACTAGGTTTCTTCAATAGATAAACTAAATATTGTTTAGAATGCATCCTCTGAATTATCTGATTCTACTGGGTTTGTGCATTTCATTGTTTTGGAGCTACTGTGAGTATATAACTTTGTAGAGTTAGAAGTTAACTTGCACTCCACTAAAAAGTGGGCGAAGGATATGAACAGACACTCCTTAAGAGATGACATACAAGCAGCCAACAGACAAACAAAATAATACTCAGCCTCACTAATCATCAAATAAATGCACATCAAAGCTACAGTGAGATACCACTAACTCTGGTAAGGATGACTGTCATTAATAAATAAATCAGAAAAAAAACAGACGCTGGTGCAGGTTGGGAGAACAGGGTATGCTTCTACACTATTGGTGGGAGTGTAAGCTAGTTTAACCTCCATGGAAAACAGTGGTGATTACTAAAAGAACCAAAAATTGACCTTCCATATTATCCAGCAATCCCTTTCCTGGAAATGTGCTCGGAGAAACGTAAATCGCTCTACAAAAAAGACACCTGAACACACATTTATTGCCGCACTATTTACAATAGCAAAAACATGAAACTAACTCTGCTGCCCATTGAAAGTGGACTGGAAAAAGAAAATGTGATACATACACACAATGGAGTATTATGCAGCCAAAAAGAAGAAAAAAATCATGAACTTCACAGCAAATTGGGTGGAGTTGGAGACCATCATACTAAGTGATCTATCAGAGAAAGAAAGAACTGAATACTGCATGATCTCACTCATAAATGGGCCCTGAACACTAGTCACATTAGCTCAAGGGAGGGATTGGCAGTTGCTGGACACTACTAGACGATGGAGGGAGGAGAGTAGAAGGCAAGTGACAACATAAAGGATACCTGGTTCGCTACCAGAGAGAGTAAAGGCCAGTTAGAAGCCTGAACTTTACCTGCATGCAGCTTACTTATGTAGTTAATCCTCACTTGTAACCCACATATCCATAAGAGAAATAATAACAATTTTTTTTAAAGTTAGCTTGCAGAAAATTTATAGCAATATGATAACCATTTTCTATCTACATGCAGATAAATTTTGTCCAATAGAGATTCAATGGACTTTTCCAACCCACTATATAAGAACCCAGGAGTCAGGCGCAGTGACTCACACCTGTAATCCTAGCACTTTGGGAGGCAGAGACAAGAGGATTACTTGAGCCCAGGAGTTCAAGAGCAGCCTGGGTAGCCTGGTGAGATCTTGTCTCTACAATAAACAAAAAAATTAGCCAGGTGTGGTGGCATGTGCTTGTGGTTCCAGCTTCTTGGAAGACTGAGGCAGAAGGATCACCTGAGCCCAGCAGGTCAAGGCTACAGTGGCCATGGCCATGAGTGTGCCACTGCACTCCAGAGTGAGACGCCAACTCAAAAAAAAAAAACAAAAAAAGAACCCAGGTACCCCTCTAAGCAAATGTACATCAGCATTCTTTTTTTTTTTTTTTTTTTAATTAAGATGTGTGGTTCAATAAATTAGGTACAACTGGACATTGGACATCAGCAATATATTTGGTCTTTGGACTCTCTTTTGAACCTGTTACAATAACTTTACCTATTTTTTTTTAACCAACCAATGAGTTGAATAAGATATTTGATACATTCTTATTTTATATTTGTATTAACACACGCATAACTTGCTTTTTTTGATAATTATTCTTTAATGTCATTTATCTAATATTTAAAAATATACCTTACTTTTAGAGCAGTTTTGGGTTCACAGAAAAACTGAGTAAGAAGTACTAAGAGTTTCTTTATACCTGCCATTCTTTTCCCCAGCTTCCCCATTATCAAAATACTACACCACACCAGAGTAGTACATTTGTTACAGTTGATTACATATTTGACACCCAATGTTCATCCTTTACATTAGGTTTTGTTCTTGGTGTTGTACATTCTATGAGTTTGTATAAAAGTATAGCTATATATATATCCATTATTAAAGTATCATACAGAATAGTTTCACTGCCCTAAACATCCTCTGTACTCTGCCTGTTCACCTATCTTTCCCCCCAACCCCTGACAACCACTGATCTTTTAACTGTCTCCACAGTTTTTGCCTTTTCCAGAGTGTCATACCCACTGGAATCATACAACATATAGACTTCTCAGATTGCCTTCTTTCACGTAGTAATATGCATTTAAGTTTCCTCCATGTCTCTTCATGTCTTGATAGTTCATTTCTTTACAGTGATGAATAACATTCCATTGTCTGAATATACTATGGTTTATTCAATCGCCTACTGATGGACATCTTGGTGGCTACCAAGTTTTGGCAACTATAAATAAAACTGCTGTACATATCTGTGTGCAAGTTTTTGTATGAGCATATACTTCAACTCATTTGGTAAATACTCAGGAGCAGGATGGCTGGATCATGTAGTAAGAGCATATTTAGTTTTATAAGAAACTGTCAGACTGTCTTATAAGGTGTATTTCTATCACCAAAAAATAAAAAAATTCTGCTGTTCCACATCCTTGTCAGCATTTGATGTTGTCAGTAATCTGAATTTTGGCCTTTTTGATAGGTGTGCAGTAGCATTTCATTGTTGCTTTAATTGCATTTCCCTCATGGCATATACTGATTCGCTATCTGGACATCTATACTTTGGTAAGATGTCCAGATCTTGTGCTCAGTTTTAAATCAGGTTGTTCATTTTCTTATTGTTGAATTTTAATGTTTATTGAATTTTAAATGTTTAACTCAGTTTTTTTTGATCTTGGCTATATATTGGAATCACCTGCAGAACTTTCAAACAATACAGGTCTGGCTTATCTACCTCCTTACTGGACCAGTGAGTCTCAAGTCACTGGAGGGCTGATGTCAAACCAGATTGTTGGGTCCTATTACCAGAACTTTAGCTGTTAGGGGACCTGAGAATCAGTGTTTCTAACAAGTTTCTCATTAATAGGAAAACAATTTGAGAACAATTACTGAATTTAAAGTGGGTTAGTAGTAAATTTCGTCAGCCTTTCATTTTCCTCTGTATTACTTTGTTTTCAATCTAATTTTATATCTTAGATGTTGTTTACAATTACCTATTTAGGTGCATGTGTTTGTGGTCATAACTTGGAATTGTGTTTCTAGTTTAGTTTTCAAAATGATGCTTATTTTCTGCTAAATTCTCTGCTTCGTAATTTTTTTTTTAAATAGACTATTACCAGATAGCAAGTGTCACCTGGGCTATGGCCTCCTGGTTTTTAGAATTTTCCTTCCAAAAGCTTGTTCACGAAGAAGGTAAAACTCCATCATTTCTACATAATTTAGCTATTATCTTTTTAAATGAAACCTTTTGGAAAAATATTTTGACATAAATAATAAGATTAAACAAAGGATCATAGATTTCTCCATAGGGTTATAGTCTTTATTAGGCACAGAGTTGAATGTGTGTATAATCAGATTTTAAAATGAGTATGGGTTTGCTTAACCTAAAAGGTATTTGAGTCTGTTTTTTTAAAAAATTTAAAATCGTAAATTCTCATAAGAAAATCAGGGGATGTTTAAGTGAAACTTTGACTTCTTAAATTGGAATTCTCTGAAGTTGCAGTTGATAATATTTAAGGTGTGTTTATTATGCCATAACTGAATCTTTTCACTAAAAGAGAGAAATACATGCTATTTTAAATAAATCCAAACAACACATCTGTAAAACTGAATAAAGTCTATTTTCTCGCATATAAGATAACATATTTCAAAAGATGATGAGATACAGAGTAACCTCTAGATAGCATTTGGTTCCCTTCTCATTGATGTTCAATTGCTATGAATCATTGTTTAATATAATTCTCATTCTCCTTCTAGGCTTTTCCTTTATCTCACTATAAAATATTTTTGAAAGTAAAAGTTATTCTGGAGTGCACACACACACACCGAGACACGCACATATCCTGATATGCCAAGACTTTAAAGTGTAAATTTGCCTGTTAAGAAAAGAATTACATAAAAGAACAAACAAAAAGAAAGAAGAGAATCATGAAGGATTCAAACTAATAATTTTTATTTATTTATTTTCAGAAGCATTATGTTGCTATCTTAGTTTTCCTAGTTAATATTCTCAGTGTGCATTTTACTCATTGCATGTTACTTTGATTTTTCTTTGAGACAAAGACTGAAAAAATAGAGTATATGTGTACATGTGTGCACGCATATGCATTTTTTTCTTTTTCTTCTCTGGTTAGTGAAAAGAATTAATAGATAATAAGATAGCTGTGAAAACCAAGCTTAAGTGTAATCACTGAGAGCCAAATTTTTTTGCCTAGAATTGACAATTTCAGGTCACTCATTATACATTTTTTTGATTAAAGAATCACTTATGAATATTTACATCAATCGGTAGCCAATGATAATGGTAAACTGCATTTTTTAACTTGTTGTGGGCTGACAAATACAGGTTTTAGGCTTTATCCTTAGACATGGAGAATGGTTTATTTTTAGGCATGAAAAATGGGAAGTCATCAGGAAAGCAGGAATAATGTAGGCTAGAAGCCTAGCACCACTACGAAGACTTGAAAGTTTATGGAAAGGGGTAGTTTTGGATCTCATTGTGTATTGAGCTAGTGGCCCATCAGAACTCAGCTTCAGCATTTGGACTGTGGTGAAAAATTGTCAGACTTAGAGCAGGAATTCAGAGAGTTTATGTTAGTTTTTCTATTCCAGAGTAACAAATTAACACAAGAATAACTTAAAACAATGAGCGTTTGTTAGTTCACAGTTGTGTAGGTCAGAGTTCTTGCACTGCATAGCTGAGTTATATTTTCAGTATGTCACAAGGATGGAATCAAGGTGTTGGCTGGCCCATATTCTTCTCTGGAGGCTCTGAGGAAGAGTCCACCTCCAAGCCCATTCAGGTTGTTGGAAGAATCTAGATCCTGGTGGATGTAAAATTGAGGCCACCAGTTCCTTGCTGACTGTCAGGTGGGTGTTGCTCTTGGCTTCCAGAGGCTGCCTTCATTCTATGTCATGTGTCTGCCTACACTCAAATTTTCCCCTTATTCAATCTCTCTCTTCTCTTTGAGTCATTTATCTCTGACCACTAGACTCAGACTTAAAGGGCAAATGTGATTGATTAGTGCATCTTCACCCAGATAATCTCTCAATTTTGTAGTCAATTTATGTGAACTTTTAATAATATCTGTAGACATTTTTTCTAGCAACATCTACATGGGAGTAGGCTTGTGTACACCAGAGGCCATGAACTTAGAGAGCCATCTTAGAATTCTGTTTATCACCGAGCTACAAGCTCAACCTCAACTAGGCAACAACCCTGTCAAACTGGCAGGCACCCAAATTAATGAAGCATCACTGCAGAGTGGAATCTTGTGGACAACGGAAACCTCCAACATCTCAACAGCCACATGGCCACATACCATTAGAAATGAAGGCAGTGATTACTAGCAGAATTGGATTTTCTCTCATCTTGGTGCTTCTAGAAGGTCTGAACATTTTGGGGCAGAGTATGACTTCAACATTTTGGGGCAATTCCAGGTTGGAAGAGTTTCAAGGACAGATAGTGGGTTTTCTGCTAAAAGGACACATAAAAATTTTTTTTAAGAATGTGATTCTATTAGTATTGCAAGTACATGGAAGAAGCCATAACATTTAAATATTGTTTTGTTAATTTGTTATAAGTTCTTACCCCATGTCCACCCCTGATGTTTGCTATGTAACATATAGGAGGCAACCTCGTCCAGTGATTAAGAGCATAAACTCACAATCTGCTCTTCTTACTCACTGCATGATTTGGGCATATTTTTATTTTCTACAAATTGGCAAACACAGCAGTAACTTGCACATAAAATAGTTTTGAATACTAAGTGAAATATAACATGTAAAACACAAACAACCTAAGTGCTTAATAGATATTCACTATGTTGAGTTTAATTTGTCTCGTTTCTAAAGTTACCAAACCATTGCTATGGTTATATGATTTATTTGTCCCTTCGAGTCTCATGTAGAAAATGCATCCCAATGTTACAGGTGAGGCCTGGTGGGAAGTGTTTGGATCACGGGAGTGGATCTCTCATGAATGGTTTGGTGCCTTCATGGAGGTAATAAGTGAGTTCTTGTTTTATTCATTTCCACAAGGGAATTTCCTGAGAGCTGATTGTTCAGAAGAGTTTAGCACCTTTTACCTTTCCCTGTTTTCTTTCTTGCCATGTGATCTCTACACATCATCTCCCCTTCGCCTTTTGCCATGAGTGGAAGCAGCCCGAGATCCACACCAAAAGCAGATGCTGAAGCTATGCTTCTCATACAGCCTGCAAAACCACGAGTCAAAAAAAAAAAAAGAAAAAAAGAAACTCTTTCCTTTATAAATTGCCCAGCCTAAGGTGCTCCTTTATGGCAATACAAGTGGCCTAAGACAGCCATGTAGGCCTTTGGCAATTTTCAGAACTGATTTTCTATCTTAGAATATAGGATCTAAGTTGAGTTATTTATTTACTGCTCATTTGTTCATTCAGTTATTCAACCCATATTTAACAAGCTGCAGACTAAGCAACAGAGATGCCAGTTTAAATGAGGAACAAATCCCTGGAGCCTGAGGAGCTTACAGCTCAGAGATTTGAAAGGGAATCATTTGCACTCTCGCCCCACTTTACTCCCACTCAAAGTTAAAGAAAAACTTAGAGGGAACATCATGCAGCTTTAAAATAGAGCAATATAACAATTTTCTCACATGCCCCCAAACACTATAAGCTCTTAGAGTTTGGAGACATTATTTTATACATTTTGGATTCCACCCAAAATTAGTATGGTGAGAAGCACAGATTTAGTGCATTGATTTAAACTAAAAATACTAGAAGCAGGAATAGTCCTTAGGAAAATAAGCAATACTATTTGCAAGTACCAGTGTCTAATGATTAGGCATCATCTTAAACAAGAAACACATTGATTTATTACATCAAGATTATGGGCCTAACATACAAGTCAGAATGAAGCAACATTTACTGCAATTTATGCTTTTATGTAATGCCTCTCAACAAGGTCCCAGGTGTTTTAGGAGCTGTGCTATTTTAGCCCCAAATAATACACTGCTGACTATTCCTCATTGCTTCCAAAACAATGCACATCTATTTTGTCTCATTTATAGAACAAATAAAATAGCCCTAGATTCAGGGTGTCAGTAAATAAGACCAATTTTTAAGAGAAGACTGAGAAGCTATTCTAGCAAAGTAATTGGGGAGGATGACAGGGATTTATATACAAAGATGTACCTTACAGCATCATTAATATTTGTGGAAAACTATAGCTTACCTATATCACCAATGGAAAAAAGAAGTGGTTAAGTAAATGATAGACTGCTCATAAAGTGACATATTAGGAAGCATTTACCAATGTTCATGAGGAAAGCTTATTGATATAGGAAGACACTTATGATATAATATTCAATAAAAATAAAAGCAGACTTCAGTTCTATAGCACTATAGGATGACCACAGTCAATAATGATATATTATAGTTACAGATAGTTGAAAGAAGAATATTGACAGATTCCAACACAAAGAAATGATAAATATCTGTGATGATAAATATGCTAATTACCCTGATCTGATTGCTACACATTATATGTATCACAACATCACTATGTACCACATAAATATGTACAATTATATGTCAATTTAAAAAATAGAAAAACACAATATTTTAAAATTAAGAAAATAAAAAAATGCATTCAATATTTTCAATGATCATAATCATATTAAAACATATTTTAGGCAAAGGGGCTATTTTTATTCCATTTCAGACAAACATCATTTTAGGAAAACGGAAAAACAAGTTTTATTCTCTTTATAGCAAACCCTAGGTTCAAGATCAAATAAATGAGGATTTTTTTTTTCCATCCACTCATCCTGGGTGAGGAGGTTCGAAATATTCCCAACCTGTTGCTATTCCATGCTAATTTTACAGAGTTGCATCCGAAGAGAAGTTGATAACCAAAACATCATTATACTTTCGAATTTAGGACGCAAACTCAAGTCAAATCATATTTGTTGATTTCTTTTTAGGGAAAGTAATACTAGAAACTTTAAACATATGAGACTCAATGGCAACAGTGAGCTCGGAAGACAGTGTGGAGAAACTTATAGGATTAATAGCATATTTAGTTTATTTTAATTATTGAGTCTGTGTGTAGCTCAAACATAAACTGATCTTTTATAATCAAATGGGTTTTCTTTCCAAAGACTGCCAAGCCTTTGTTTTCTTTCTACAAAGTTGAAATTAGAGATGAAGGACTTATGACTTCTGCTGACAGAGAAAAATATCAGCAGCAGAAAGTTTCTGGAAACTTTCCAGATTATAACTTGAGGCTACTGTTTTGCTGCCTATACCTCAGACAGCTGCCATTTCTTGTTTGCCTGCAAGCATTTCCCTTCAGTTTATAAAGAGATTGTATGCATCATTGGTATTTGAGAAAATGTCTTGGTTATCTGAATTTATTTGAAGGAGTTCAGCATTTGTACACAACTTTAATACCTAGATAATTGAATAAAAGCAAGAAAATTAGCTCTGAACTTTTAATTTTAAAAAGAGTGAATCTAGCCTTTAGTTTTAATAAAGCTATGCTTTCCAGTTGCAGTGTTTCAGAAAGAGGATGGTTGTAGAGCTTAGGAATACTGCAGGTATCATGTGCAGAGTTGAAACAGACGGTATCAAAAAGCTGTCACTGATGGGGAAAAATAGCAAAACAAAACAAAGCAAATCACCCTCCCCAAACAAATCCCACAAAACATTTGAACATATTTTCATACTGAAAAATAATCAAATAAGTTGAAATTAAAACAAGATATCTTATACTTGTTTTAATGTTCATACAAAATTGCAGTTTCAGTAAAATATGCACTCTCCATCACTGCTTTTGTGGTGAAGGAAGCTTACTGATATAAGGGAGGTACACCTTAATGGTTTAAAGTGTTTAAGCTTTCACGATACACCTTAATGGTTTAAAATGTTTATATATCTTGAAAATGCATCAGTGTCTAGAACTTGTGTTTATAACCACTAACTACTAGATAATACTGCCTTCTTCTTGTAAACTACTACATGTTGTTGGCCTTTTTTTAAAAAATGATTTATCTGTTTAGAATTTCATTTGTATTCTAAATAATTTGTTAGATTTTAGACTCTTTGAAATAATACAAAAAAAGAAAGATGCTTTTGGTCTCATATTTCTTTTAGTAATAAAAATTTTATCAACAGTTACACATTTATTCACCCACTTCATTCCCCAAACCTTTTGAGGAAGTTTTCCACAAAGTCAAGTATGTTTAAAAGGACAAAGGTCAGGGACAGAAAAAAAAAAAGAATTGTAAGATGTCTGCAGCATGAGAAGAAAATTAGAATGTTAATATAGAACCTGCAAGAAACTCTATAGATAAAATGGTAAAGCTACACGGTTAATCTACTGGGCTTGGAAGTCAAAGGGGAGAAGCCCTGACAGTTCCATGTGTTTCACTGACTTAGTGCTAAGAGTTACTTTGCACAGGAGGCCATGTGGGGCTGTGAAGTAAAATGTAGATGCAAGGACCACCATAGGGTTGCTTGAGGTATACACACTAAAGAGTGTCCCTGAGGCTGATTCTTTTGTGGCTCAACAGAAATTGCTTTAGCCCTTCTAACTTTTTTCAGATCTTCCTCAACTTTCCCATTCTCTTTCTAGTTCCCAATGTTCATCACATCCACGGTCTTTTAAAAAATTTAATATTTTTACATTTAGTTTTATTTTTAATTGACAAATAATAATTGTATATATTTATGGGGCAAAATGTGATGTTTTGATACATGTGGGATTCATGTCTATTGTCTTTGGTGTAGTCCAGGAAACAAAGGGATCTAGTTTGAAGACTTGCTTTGTGTATGTATTAGGAGGGAGGGTGCAGTGGAGGGAGGACGTCGTGTGATATATTTTGTCTCCTCTCCTAGCTCCCCGCCTCCCTTGCTTTGATGGCATGACCATTTGCAACAAGATTCAACCTGGGACACCCAAATACCTTTCCCTCACCAGTCTTTGCTATGGTTGTCATCTTTCTCACTGCAGTTGTGAACAGAGCAGAAATTGTGTCCTGAACGTATCAGGGCGAGCTAAGCTACCCAAAAGCTTTTCTTAACACAGATACCTGGAGGGAGGTTGATGGAAATAGGGGATGCAAATTTGACTGCAAAAGGATTGAAGAGTAATCATTATGGAAAGTCTTTGGAGGAATATGGAGAAGTAAATTATATTGTTTATGTCCCAGCCGAATATCCTACAAATTCATTTTAGTTGTCTCCCATTTTCCCATTCATAGCTGTCTTAACCTGGGGTTCACTCTGACTCTTTGGGTTTTTTCTCCATTTGCACTCTCTCTTTTTTAGTCTTTCTGACCCTGTGGTAAGTCTTGATATGTCTCTCTCTCATTTTCTTTCCATCAGTTAATCTGTTTCTCTCTCTCTCTCTCTCTCTCTCTCTCTGTCTCTCTGTCTCCCATGCTTCACTTGATCTTCCTGTGTGCTGTCTCCTTCCAGATCACTCCCTCTTTGTGTTTGCTCATGCCTTCTTATAAAAAAAAACTGGCATCTCTGAACTTTGTAATTAATATAATACTCAGGGACACCAAGAATGATTCTAGATGTTATTTTTTTTTCATCAGTCACACATCAAAATTTCAATTCTCACTCTGTGTAAAGTCAAATTTTCAGCAGAATTTATCACAATCTCTATTTTTGCTGATGGTTAGATACACAAGAAACAGAATATACACAGAGTAAATGCTGAGGAAGAAAAGGAGCCTATTTAAAATGGCAGAAGTTACAACAAAAAAAGAACTCATAAACTATTTCCTATGGAATACACTCCCTGCCCAGCACCCCACTTCAACTGGAAACTTGTGCATCCAGTCAGCAAAAAGTTGACCAAAAACCCATCATCAATTGGACTCCGGGAGGACAGATATCTCTGGAATATGCAGAATGTCCCATAAATTATAGAGAAAATGAGCTTGTGCCTATGACAAGACCACCAAGACATTTTGCACTTGAAGAAGAGTAGTCTTGCTGTTATCATATTCTGTTCTGATCAGTCTTCTTTATTTTAATGACACAAACATGGTTTTGATTTTTCATATTTTTGTTGTCACAAAAGGTGAAAAACCAACCTGTGTGGTTTGAGGTAGAGGATGAGAGTGTCAGTCATTTATACAATGACCTTTTCAAAAGTCACAGGTGTCACAGTTCCTAGATTGTGGGTCATGCATCCCAAATGAATCTCAGCGAACCCAACTCTGTGGATAGCACTGATCGGTTGTGGCCTAAATAAATAGCTTCTCAACGACCCGGGAAAGCCAAGAATGCTACGTCAGACACTTAGAGCAATGGATGACCTGAATGTCCTTAACACAATCCTGAATCATTATCTCTATTTTCAACTAGATTTTGATAAGATGAGAAGATTGAGTCAGTGATTTGTAGGCCCAGAGCAGTTTGCAAATGGCTGCTTTTAGTAGGAAATCAATTTGGAAATGTCATTTGAGGATGAACGTCTTGGTATTTTGATGCCTTTTCACAAAGCTAAGAAGTGCTCTACTATCAGTCCTTCAGAAAAAGTTCCCAAGTTGCCTAATTTTACCTAAATTTTTAGAGCACACATTTAAAATTTACTTGTGAATCAAATTCGATTTGAAAATATGCAACTTTTTTTAGCTCTTGCTTTCTCCCTGAGCTATTTCTTGAAAATTGTGGAGAAATTGCTACTGCTTATGGGGCCCATTTACATGAGTTCTGTATTTTTATATGTATTTCACATTTGTTTCTCCTCCTTCCTTTCCATAGCTAGACCTCTTATCCCTATTTGTATTCTTTGTATTCATAGTGACATTACAGCAGTCATCACCCTCTGGTTGTTTAAAAGAAATGGAAATTTTCAAGGTCTTTGAAAAGTAAAAAACTCGATTTCCTTTAGTCTAGATTTCTAGAGGATTGGCTAGCCACTAAATCTATAACGACCAGAAGTAAATATAAATGTCTGTGCCTTGAAAGTTCAGTGATAAGAAAAACACATGAATTTCTTTGCCCATGGGTGTATAATGCATCCTTTTTATATTTCTTTTCTATTTTCATGTGTTCATTTTGTAGAAATACAAATAATAGCAGACATAGCTCATCAAGGACTTACAGTACTACAGGAACTATGCAATGCATTTATATAAATCATCTCATCGCCATACAATTATCCTACATGGTATTATTATCTCCATTTCTTTCTTTGCTAATGGTAAACTGAGGCTGACAGAAGTAAAGTAACTTTCACAAAGTTACAAAGCCAGAATTTGATGCAAATATTCCATACTACCAATCTGGGTCTTTAAGTACTCCTCTTTGCTATTGTGACTCTATACTTCTCTTGTACCTATTGATCACATTATTTCAGTAAAATTGTACAAATACTTATTGAGCAGTTGTGATATATACCCATTGTCCTAGTGACTGGGGTCACAAGATGAATTAGTGAACCCTAAGCATAAGGAGTTCATATTCTAGTAGGTAGTCAGAAAAGTGAACAGTTGAACATTATACAGAAAAGTATAGCCATATAACCAGTTAACTAAAAGTGGTTCAGGTTAGGGAAAAATTAACTACATGACCCAGGATGTTTATTGTTGGCCAGGCAGCAAAGAGGTCAATGGCATTCCAGAAAAGGGGAGAGTCACGTGCAGTGGCACCTAGTGGTGAAACAGTGTAGATCAAAAACAAAGAAGGGTTTGGTGGCTCAGCCTGTAATCCGGTGCTTTGGGAGGCCTAGGTGAGTGAATTGCCTGAGCCCGTGGATTCGAGATCCACCTGGACAACTTGGCGGGACCTCATCTCTACAATAAATCAAAAAATTAGCCAGGCATGGTAGCGTGCGCCTGTAGTTCCAGCTACTTGGAAGGCTGAGGCGGAAGGATCGTGGGAGCCCACAGGTCAAGGCTGCAGTGGCTGGGAGCGGCCACTGCACTCCAGTCTGGGCGACAGAGTGAGACTCCAACTCAAAAAAAAAAGAAAAAAAAAGAGTAACCTGACACTGTTGGGCCATAAAGACTATGTAGGAGCAGGGAGGGAATAAGGCTAGAAGGCGATTGGGGAAGAGACAATAAACTTAAAATCTAGTCTTACAAGATTGTATTTGTTTGTTCATGTAAGTTACAAAAACCTTTTGGGGAATTTTAAGCAGAGAAATGATCAGAACAATTCACATCCAGAGTAATTATAGGCACCTAATTGTTTACCAAGAAAAGATTTTAGTGGGTTTTGTTTTATTTTGTGTTATACTACCAAGAACATATTAAATAGTACTTCCTTTATCTCAGCTGATATCTCATCAGATATTTGAAATAAAAAGTTATTGCTATATTTAAAGATATTTAAAGCTATATTCTATCTGTCTAGATAACGTTTTGTTCAACATTTCAATCACTTAATGGAAATTTGGCTCTCCCACAAGGGAGTACCACTTTCCCTGTGGCTCTCTGACTGCAGTTTCAATTCTCCTGCTCTCCTAATATTTTCAAGCTATAGAAATGTGTTTGTATTCTCAAGGAATCCTTATGTCTGCCTCCTTTTGAAATCCATGACTCTCAAGTTAATCCACTAGCCCTCTCAATGTCTTTGTCACTTATCTATATCCTATTTACTACCAATGGTTACAGAAGACTTTGGAACTTGATTCTTGACCCTTCTTTCAGATCAACTCCTACCACAATTTTTGGTCCCTTCAATATCTTTTTATGCAATACAATAATCTGAGAGTTTGTAGAAGAAAAAGGAAACTTCTGACTTTGGAAATTAGGAAGAGCTTCAAGGAAAGCATGTCATGTCAATGCCAATCTGCTCTTTCAAAGTAAAGTAAAACTGGAATGATCAAAAATTGGAAACAGGAGCCAAGAATTTTAGTTGGAAGAAATAGTACAAGCAATGTCATAAAGCCAAAAGGGTGGCAGAAAGAAACAGACTCCTGTGTGATTGGGTCATAGGTGATACAAAAAATAGCAGTGTGATACAAGGCTAAGGTGGCTAACTAGAATTTTTTTTTTTTAAATTTTATTTCTTGAGTTGGAGTCTCACTCTGTCGCCCAGACTGGAGTGCAGTGGCCGCTACCGGCAATCCTTCCGCCTCAACCTTCCGAGTAGCCGGAATTACAGGCACGCGCTACCACGCCCGGCTGATTTTTTGATTTATTGTAGAGATGAGGTCTCGCTGCCCAGGCGGGTCTCGAACCCACAGGCTCAGGCAATCCACTCACCTCAGCCTCCCAAAGGCGCGGGATTACAGGCTAAGCCACCGAGCCCGGCTAACTTGACTTTTTAAGGACCTGTTTTGATATCAAGAAGAGGAGTCTGGGTTTCATTTGACTGACAGTTAGGGGAGTGAAGATTTCTGAGGAGTATAATGACCAAGCTATATTTTAAGAAGATGAACAAATCAACTTTCTTTAGAATGGGAAAGAGGATGCAGAGAGGGAGAGTACAAACTGCTCTAACCTTTCTGTGTAAAGTTCAAAGTATGGATAAAATCATCTAGGGAGAGAGCAGAAAGTAGAAGGAGCACAGCATCTGTAACTGCATCTCAAGGAATGTTGTTAACACATCATGTAGGCTTGGATGAGTGAGTATTCAGGTGAACTTGAGGAGGAATGACTGGAGAGGGAGGGAAACCAGGAAAATAATTTGCATGGCAAATAGAAAAAGTATACTTTAGGTCAGAAGATGTCAGTAGTGCTAAATGCAAACAAGAAGTCAAATAAGACGTGGATGGGAGAATAAATATTGGCTATAATAACATGGAGTGTTTTGGTGTTCTTGGTTGGTTACTTGATTTGTTTATTAGCTTGATTGGAGGTAGAAACCAGTAGAATTTTTTTGAGAATAGTGCTTCAAAGTGGTAGTAATTAGGAGGCAATTTTTGGTTTCCAATTGACTTTATGTGTAGTTAGACTTCTCTGAATCTTCCTGATCTATTCTGATGGGTCATTATACAGAATAAATGAGATCATAAGTAAAGTATTAGATGAAAAAAACTTTTTCTGTGCTTGGTCTAAGTCCTCAATAATGATGGCAATTACAATTACAATATTATTTGAATTTAAAAGATGATCAAGTATTGGAGAAGAGGTAATAAGTGTAAAAATAATTTTATAGTTTGTTTTGACTGAGAATAAAGCTGCTATCAAGAGACATGAGAAAGTCAAGTGGATAATCTGGTTTAAGAAGAGGATGAGTTAGATTTGCCATCTTAAAAATTAAACGAACTGTTCTATGCACAGTTAAATGTACAGTGAAATGCACAGATTTTTTTTTACAGTTCTATGATTTTTTTTTTAAAGCTTTCACCCATGTAATTCAAAACCCTTTAAGGACACAGGCTATTTCTACTACTTCAGAAAGTTCCTTCTTTTTCCTTTGTAGTCGTTTGTTCTACTACCACCTCCAGAGGCAACTACTGCTTATTTCTAAAATCATAGATTATTTCCTATTTTAGAATTTCTGGAGTCACACAATAAATATTTGTTGTGGCTTCTTTCAACATAATACTTTTTAGATTTATCCATGTGGTTTTGTGCACTATAGTTTGTCCTTTCTTATTGTTAGATTTGAACATATTGACTATACCACAGGTTTTTTGTTTTTAAATTTATCTGCCTGTTTATGGATATTTGTTGTTTCTAGTTTAGAATATTTTAAATAAATTCTCTGTAGACATTCTTGTTCAAGCTTTACTATATACACAGTAATTACACACCCAAGTCATGTAGACAGTTCCTTATATTTTGTTTTGATTTTCTTAGAAGTTCTATAGTTGTTTGATTTTTATGTTTAGGTCTAATAGTCATATAGATTTAATATTGTGTGTTGAGTTAGTTTAATTTTTTTTCTATATTGGTATCTTGTGTTTCAGTGTAATATTTGAAATACTTTTCTTTCTCAATTGAATTACTAAAATTTTTAAAAAGATTGTATCCTTGGTTTTCATGAATATGAATAAGAGGTATCTAAGTGTTTTTATTTTTTTAATGTGTATTCTGCTTGGGGCTCACTGAGTTTCTTTTGGGGTTTTTTTAAAGATTAAATTTGAAAAATTTTAGACCATTATGTCTTCAAATATTTGTTTCTTGCCAATCTCTTCCTCTTCCTTTTGAGATCTCAGTTACACATGTTTGACTACACAATGGGTCACAGGTCACTTAACCTCTGTGAATTTTTTAAAACATTTTCTCTTCTTTGTATACCAATTTTATAATTTTTATTTCCATGTCTTGAAGCTTACTGATTGTTTCTTCTCCAATATTAAGTCTTCTATTATACCCATAAGATAATTTTACATTTCAGATATTGTATTTTCCAATTCTAGAGTTTCAATTTGGTTCATTTTTATGGATTTCATTCACTTGGTGAGAATCCTTATTTGTTCAGTCATTATAATATCATTTTTTTTTTTTAGTCATTAAATATATGTATAACACCTATTTTAAAATCCGTCCTTATTGATTATAATATATATAATTTCTCTGGGTTTGTTTCCACTGGTTATTTTTTTCTCTTGATCTGAAAGAAACCAAGTTTTTTTTTTTGTCATAAAAATCATGACATAAATATTGCCTTGATTTGACTTGACACAGCTCCAAACCATTTTGATATGTCTTGGCATCATTAATTTACTTTCATTTAATATTTAATGTCCCAGTACCAATCTGTCTAGCCTAAGTTGGTGTAGAATAGAAACCTCGGCTACTATGCAGGATAATAGAAAAATATGACTACACATGATCATGAAAAGTGATGATACTTGGATACTTAAATTTGATCTCTGTTTTATCTTATTAACCTGAGAGTGCTGAGGTTAAAAGAGTACTCCTTTTTGGAATAAGTGCCACTTTGACAGAGTTTGTTGAACCTGTAAGGAAAAAGAGAAAGAAGCAGGAATACTTTTAAAGAGTTGATGTCAGAGATAGACATCTAAACAAAAAGATGGATGCTATTTCTCTTCCAACTTACCTTTCAACATTAGAAGACTGTGTTGTAGTAAAAAACTCACATTCCTTTATGCAGCCCATTAGAAACTTTTTTAGAGTAACTAATTGCCATAAAAAGAGCCAGCTGTTTTTATACAATACACCTTTCTTAATTCGGAGTGTGCTGGATATCTGCTAATGTACTTGGCAAGCTAATGGACATTGTGATAGGTGGACATAGATATGGCTCCTATCTTCTTGGAGTTTAGAGACTAGTTAGTATAGTCTTTCATGCTGTTAATTTGACAGTCATGTTGGTGCCACCAAGTCCTTTAATATACTACCTTTGCTTCTTGACCCTAGACCAAAGATTCTGGCAGATACATCTATTTTTTACGCTTGATATTCCATAAACTCTCAATCTCATGTTCTTCCTATAAAAAATGAGGATGGAAATACGGTTATGCAGATATCATAATATTTTTGACATAGCTTTCCAGTAGCTCTTATCCTTTAGTTTCAAAGGGATTGGGAAAAGAGAGTGGGTCTTATAACACTGTGGGATTCCATTTCAAGTTTTAACGATAGCGAAAACTGCACGTTGAGAGACAGCCAATATCATTCATCTCTTTAAATAAGTACGCTTCAGGGGTAAAATAATTTTGGCTTTATTGCTTTTAAACTTCATGAAGCTTGGGTTAAGCTTTTGGCTATGTTACATCTGAGAAATACGGACCTCATTTCACCTGTTTCACACTACAGCTGCAGTTTTATTTGGAAAATTGATGAGGGCATTAAGTTCTGAACTCATGTTGATTCCAATGTAAATAAATGGTGTCATTACTTCATAGTTGGTAGTACTACTAATCCAGACCTTAAAATTAAGGGTTATCTTGTTGATTGGGGGAAAATTAAGGCAATCAACTTTCAAGGCTTTAATAAATGAGACTGAGCAGTTAAAAATCATTTCAAACTGGTGTTAAAAGTAGATGACTAGGGAATCAATAGCAATAATACATACTCATGGAAACAGAATGGGCTATATTTATTTTAAGGATATTTTCTTTTGTTGTTTGGGATGAATTTATCAATATGGGGCTTTAAAGTAACTGTGTAAGATCCTGAACATATTTTAATAGGAGAATACACATGGCATGTGTTGGTGGCAGTTAACATAAGTAGAAGCATGAAGAGTTAAATTTTCCAAAAAAATAAAATCTGACAGTTTACCTAATACAAATTCATGAAATCAAAGGATATGGAGATTTTTCAAGGAAGTTAGAGGTACAGAGGACTCAATCCTATTTTGTATGAAATGTGTGTGTGTGTGTGTGTGTGTGTGTGTGTGTGTGTGTGTGTGTGTACCTGTACACAGGATTTATTAAATTATAAAATATAAAAATTAACCTTAGAAATTATCTCAGCTCTATCCAATGTTGGAATACAATTACTTCATCTGTGAACACTGTCACCACCATTATCATCATCATCATTTTCTCAGTTATGCCAGAGAGATTCTTTATTTTCGATTTTTATTTTTTTATTTTAAAGATATGGAGTACAATTCAGGGTTAGGTATGCAAGTGTTCATTATGCAGGTACCCTTGTTGATGAGATGTGCCCCCCTCCCCCGACAGATTCCCACTCATGCCAATCCCACCATTTCCCCTCCCTGGCAGTTTCCCACTAATGCCAATCCTTTTCTCTATAGTTTACTATAATTGTTCAAGGTGCGCTTATGAATGAGAACATGTGGTACTCAATTCTTTGTTTCTGTGATAGATTACTCAGTATTATAGAATCTAAGTCCATCCAGGTTGCTGTGAAGTTCATGATTTTGTCCTTTATGGCTGTGTAATATTCCATCGTGTGTATGTACCACATTTTTTTATCCAGTCCTTTTTCGATGGGCAGCATGGTTGGTTCCATGTTTTTGATATTGGGAACAATGCTGCAGTAAATATTCATGTGCAGGTATGTTTTTCATGAAGTGATTTGGTTCCTTCAGGCAAATTTCCAGTAGGAGGATTGCAGGGTCATATGGAAGGCCAATTTTTAAGAGTTTTAGGAATTGCCACACTGATTTCCACAGAGGTTGTATTAGTGTACACTCCCACCAACAGTGTAGAAGTGTTCCCTTTTCCCTGCATCCTTTCCAGCATCTGTTGTTTTTGAGTTATTGATGATGGCCATCCTGTCTGGAGTTAGGTGGTATCTCAATGTGGTTTTAATTTGCATTTCTTTGATGACTAATATGGCTGAGCACTTTTTCATGTATCTGTTGGCTGCTCGTATGTCTTCTTTTGAGAAGTGTCTATTCATATCTTTTGCCCACTTTGTCATGGGGCTATTTGTTTTTTTTCTATTGACACGCTTGAGTTCCTCGTAGATCCTAGATGTTAGGTCTTTGTCAGACATACAGTTGGCAAATATTGTTTCCTACTCTGTGGGTTTTCTCCCTGCTCTCTTGATGGTTTCTTTGACTTTGCAGAAGATTGTCGGTTTGATGAGGTCCCATTTATCTATCTTATCTCTTATGGCATGGGCACTTGGGGCTTTGATTAGGAATTGGTTGCCAGTTCCAATTTCCATAAGGGTGTCTCCTGCATTTTCTAAGGTTCTTATAGTTTGAGGTCTTATGCTTAGGTCATTGATTCATTTAGTGTTGATTTTTGTGTATGGGGATAGGTAAGGATCTTGTTTTAATCTTCTGCATGTGGTCAGCCAGTTTTCCCAGCACCATTTAATGAATAGGTTCTCCTCTCCCCAGTGGTTGGTGGTGGAGGCTTTGTCAAACATTAATTGTTTGAGAAATTGAAGTTTTGCTTCTGGAATCTATCCTGTTGCATTGGTCTATATGCCTGTTCTTGTAACCAAACCATGCTGTTTTGATTATTGTAACTTTATAATAAAGTTTAAAATCTGGGAGTGTGATATCTCCCACTTTTTTTTAATGAGGATAGTGTTTGCTATTCATTGTCATATATGTTTTCATTTGAATTCCTGTATTGTTGTTTCTAGATCTGAGAAGAACGCTGCTGGAAATTTAATGGTTAGTGCATTAAATCTATAGATTGCCTTTGGTAGGATGGACATCTTAGCAATGTTGATTCTTCCAATCCATGAGCATGCCAGAGAGATTCTGTGCTAAGTCCTATTTAGCATGCAATAGACTCTCAATATATGTCTGTGAGCTACACTTTGTATCATTCCATTGTGCCCAGTGGACTGATCGGAACAAAATCAGTACTTAGGATGTATTTTGAACTGTTAACGACAGAGGGCAAATGCACTTTTACTTTTTTGCACATAAGGGAAGGCTTGGTGTTCAATTTTATGAGTAGAGAGAGGTGTATGTGAGACTGTTTTATACATTTGTGCCGTAAGTTGATATGTGCCGGGAGAACACAAACCTGGCCACTCTGAGACACTTGTGGTGGTTTAATTGTCTTTGCTGCCTTTACATTTGAAGCAGATTTATGGTACTTCAGAAACAAAATGAGAGATGGAGCAGTGCATAAACTTGAGTTGAGAGTTGGTTCAAATAAAACTTTCTACACTAACCTAGTGCACATTTAATGGGATTTGTAATTGTTAGTATGCTGTATTGTAAGCATGAGAAATCATGTCAGAATAGTATGCCTAGGTAGTACTCATTGTCTGTATTGCCATTCCAAGTTCTTGGGACCCTTGACTGAGCAGGCACAGGGGCTTGAACAAGACAAATCCCTGTTCTAAGTATAATCCTAGTTATTGTAACGATAACAATAATTCCTATTTGTTTCAAGTTTCCTCCATGCCAGACTTTATAGTACATACTTAATATGCATATCTCATTTTATTCGAATAACACAATGAGAGAAATAGCTGCAATTTCCAGATGAAAAAAATTAAGGCTAATGACTTGGAAGTGAGGCCAACATGATATAATGGAAAAAAAAAGATTTAGAATCAGATAGACTCTGTTTCAATGAATGATCCACCACTTCTTGTGTGATCTTGGAAAAATTGCAAAATGTCACTGTGTCCCAGGTTATTAGGGCAGTCAACTTTTTATTTTTTAATATTTTATTCTAGAGATGTGGGATACAATTCAGGATTAGGTATGCAAGTGGACATCATACAGGTAAAGTTTGGGCCTCCCTTTGGTCCCTACTTTGCCTGATTTGAGATCAGGTACCCTTATTGATGTTGTGTCCCCCCACCTCGGCAATATCCTGCTACTGCCAGTCCATAGTTTTATGGTAAATGTGCAGGTTCCTCTTATGAGTGAGAAAATGTACTCTGTTCTTTGTCTCTGTGATAGATCACTGAGTATTATAGACTCTAAATCCATCCAAGTTGCTGCAAAGTCCGTGTGTTTGTCTTTCTTCATGGCTGCATAGTATTCCATTATGTATATATACTGCATAGTATTCCATTATGTATATATACTTCATGGCTGCATAGTATTCCATTATGTATGTATACTACATAATATTCCATTATGTATATATAATCCAGTCCAGTTGGTCCCATATTTTTGCTATTGTGATTAGTGCTGCAATAAACGTGCATGTGTAGGTATCTTTTTTTGTAAAATGATTTGAATTTCTCCAGGTATATTCCTGGTAGGGGAAGTGCAGTAAACCTACGTGTTTTTCTTCATCTGACTCTTCTCCAAGCAGAGCCCCAGCAGCCCCTTATGATGACTTCGTGTGTAAAACAGCACCTGCAGGCAGACCCGGCCCTGAGGAAGACAGGTTGATGGGAAAATGCCCTCTTAGTGCGAACCACAAAGTGTTTTGGAGTCTCTAAGATGACGATTTGTTAGAAGGATTCATAGGACTCAACTCATCATATAATCATATTGATAGGCATGACTTTTTATAACTAAAAGACACAGAATTAATGAAGGGAAAGGTACATGGAGCAAAGTCAGGAAGAAACTGAGCACAAGCTTCCTAGAGTCATCGTCCAGTGGAATCATACAGGATGGGCTTATTTCCTTCAGCAAGGGAGCTGTGACCATATGTGAGAAATGTCTTCTAGGGAGGCTCATTAGAGTCTCAAGTGCCTAGAGTTTTAGTAGGAACTGATCACTTAGGATATCTCTGCCTAGCATGTACCAAAACTCCAGACATTTCAAAGGAAAGCAAGTGTCCAACATAAACCATATTTTTGCATAATCAGGTTGGACACAATGAGCCACGCTTGTCAGGAAATGGGGGGAACTCCCCCCAGACTCCACTTTCTGGACACAGTCTCAGGGTATGTTAACCCTTATCCTGACAGAAGAATATAGTCATGTGCCAGGACACAAAAACTGCAGAGCAAGACACAGATAGATTTTTGTCCCTATCTGTGTTTGTGGTCAAACCTCTTTCAGCAATGAACAACACGCCCCGCCTTGTATAGCTTACCCGACTTTGAGAAAAACCTCATGCAGAAGAGCACCCTGTGTGACCTCATTCTGCCTTCGTTCTCTGGTCCTTTAAATGTTGACTGATGAGTCTTTTCTCACTGACCTAACTTGACTTCTCTGAAGCAGATTTTTGCAAACACGGCAGGTTTGGTGAATGTTTTACAAGAAGTTTGGGTGACTTCTGCACTGGTTTCTGCCTATTTAATGCTGATTGGAAAACTTAAGACACTGAATTTATTTTATACTTGGAATTCCATAGCCACTGTTATTTATGTCTCGGTGACTGTCTCTTTTTTTAATCTTGTTTTGTTTTTCTTCAGTAAGCAGTTCTGTGAGGTAGTTAGCACTGTGATTGGGTAGTCGAGGCTCAGTGTGGATAAGTAATCATATCAAGAGAATTTGTTGAGAAGACTAGGAATGGAATACAGATTTGCTGTTTCTTGAATGAACATCCATCCTGTTGAGTCAAATTAATGTTATAAAAGTTACCCTATAAATCACCATAAATAGGCAATCTCAGTCCAAATAAAAAAGTCCTTGCTTTTCTGACCCCCTGTAGTAGTAGGAAGCCCAGTGGAGTTCCGACCAAGGACATCATTACTTTGGAGTGATTTAGGAGACCAGAACTAGGTTGGTTAAGACTAGTCAACTATTCAAGAATGACTGAAAACTAACATCTAGGAATAAGGGAAAACCAGTAAAAAGTACTGCTGACCCTTGAACAATACAGGTTTGAACTGCATAGGTTCACATAAATTTTCTTCTGTTTCTACCAACCCTAAGACAGCAGACCAACCCCTCCCTTCCTCCTCCTCTTCTTTGGCCACTCAACATGAAGACGGTGAGAATGAAGACCTTTATAATGATCCACTTCTACTTAATGAATGCAAATATATTTTTTCTTTCTTTTGATTTTTCTCTAACTTACTTTATTGTAAGAATATAATATATAATGCATATAGCATACAACATGTGTGTTAATTGACAGCTTATGTCATTAATGAGGATTCTGGTCAACAGTAGGCTATCAGTAGTTAAGTTTATAGGGAGCCAAAATTTATATGTGAATTTTGACTCTGTGGGGGGTTGGTGCCCTAACCCCATGTTGTTCAACAGTGACCCGTAATCAAGACCTTAGAAGCCCTATCTCATCACTGAATTAAAAGTTTATGAGTGAGGAGAAATATAGAAGAACCTCAAGGTATGCTGAGATGGATATATGAGGAGTGAAGTAACAAGTGAGAAGCAGAGTTCCAAACAAGGACTGAGATTCAATTATTTAGTCAAGAACTGGAATTGAATGTTTACTTTTTTAAATATCTAAGTCTAACCTAATATAGCTCATATTTTTTCCCTGTTGTTTTGATACAATTGTCTAGTAAGTGGGTGGTTTATTTGCTTGAAATCCACTACTTGTCATGAACAAGGCTTAGCTTATTCAGGTTTCGTTTTCCACCTCACAAATGTTGAAATAATCATTTGAACAGGGGAGTTAGTTTTATAGAGACATCCCACCATAAAAGATATTTAGTATTTAATAAAGCTTACTGTCCTTTACCTTAATGTTGTGTCTTAATATATTGACTATGGTTTCATTGGAAATCTGAAACACGGGTTCCGTGGTCTATACACTTAATAAAACTTTAAATAATGAAACAGGATGTACTTGAAGGGCCAGCTGTCTTTGATTCTATTTTATGCCTGCACTTTTATGGGCTTGATGATTAGGACTCACACTGGTCCTTGGCAACATTGCAGAGTTAGCAAAGGTCTTTCTAGCCCTTTCCTGACTTGCTACATGAAAATTATTTCTCCAACTGCCTGTTGCTGTCATGCTGCTCACATTTTAGAGTCTACCCCTTCCTTAAAGGATTTTCTTGACCCGGTATTATACCAGTATTATAAAAGACCAGGCTTCATTAATGTTTTAGGAACCATTTGTTAAGTTTTCCATTTTTTACTTCTTGTGGATCTCATCCATAATCTTACGTGTTTGAACCAATATAGGGTATATTGAGTGGGAGTGGTAGTCTGGGTAAGACGATAAATGCAATACTACTTGGTGCCCAGAACAACTTCTGCACATGTATTCAAACCCCCAAACCTTACACCATCAACACATTGGGAAACCTGGCCTCTCATTTTCATATGGTTTTCAGGAGCCATCTCACACTTGATAAATTTTGTTGCATTTCAAAAGGAATTCTTTATGTTTATTGAGACCTAGACTCTCTTATCTAAATTCTGTGGCTGGGAAGGACACAACATTATTCGGTGATTGAGAGTTAGTCTGATTAAGTATATTGTTGTAAAGATGGGACCATAGTCTGCAAGTCTTGGGAATGGTCATAACTTCTCTGTTTCCCTATGCAGGACATTCAAGGAAGTGGTCCTGAAATGCAAAGCACTATCAAAGCTCTGAAATAACACTGACAGAATGATGGAGACAGTCTCATAGTAAAGGTTGTTCTGGGTGGTATTCATGATTATGAGATACTTTTAATTTGTTGCCTTCTTCCTATTCTTACAAACTTTGTCATTTTCCATAATTTGAGGCCCTTAGTATGGGCCATTTAATTACAGCGTTCTTGTTGGCTCTTATTGAAGAGATAAACCATTGCTTGAAAATGATGAATTCAGGGGAAACTCAGTTATTCATGCTGGAAGCAAGATAAAGACTGGGAAAGACAAAACGTCATAAAGCATTACCCACTACTCCTGTTTTTGTGTAAAGATACAGCTGAGGAAAGAAACAATTTGTGACTGGAAGGAAAAGGCAGATTTATGTGTGTCTATGTGCCTGTGTGACAAGAGGGACCTTGGGTTGTAATGGGCTAGACTTTGGTATGAAGCGTGACTGCCTCCATGAATCTGTCCGCTTATGAGCCTTAAATCTTGTTGTACATAATGAGAAGAAACTCCAGCCAATTTATGCAAACGTCCCTGTGAGTATTTCTTAATGTTGCCCTCATCACGCATTTTCTTGCTGAGTTTACTGGATATGTGAGTCTTTGACGTCATCATCTTGTCCTAGTAGTCAACAGTTTCCTGCATACACTTAAGGAGCCAAAACTCTTTGCTAGGCACTGTGTCTATGCAATGAGCAAGGTACTCTCACAGGCCTTTTTTCAATTCGCTCCTATAGTCTTCAAACTTGAGTGGGAAATACCTTCTATTCTTTGCCTTGTGTTCTCTGCTTCATATTGAGAAGATGCTATAATGTGCTTTAGTTTTTTTTTTTTTAAGTTCTTCATAGAGACTCCTCCTATGTTATTTGAACACAAAATCAGCCTGAATGCCACCACATCAACCCCAATGTTCCTGGAACTGGGATGGTCTTTTTCTTCAAGGAAGAATCTTGTACATTCAGTGCAGTGTTGGGGAATCAAAGAATTAAAGTGTTGGGGCTATGGGCCCCAAGCCAGTGAGCTGAGCTGGTCATGACTCCCAAGATTTTCATCCACTGCCCATCTCATGAGGTTCTCAGCCATCTGTGCAAATAACACAATCTCCCCAAATCGTTGGTTGTTACTCTGAAGCTCTCCAAATACAAGTATTTACTGACTCTTACCCATAGAGTTTGCTTGTGGGGCATCTGAGTGAGATGATACCCTAATCTCACTAAGTTACAATCTTCTGAGCAGACTCACACAAGAAATGGTAAGAAATGAACAGAGTATAATCAGGTGATTTGCATAATTAGTGCCATGTAAATCTCTGCTCAAAGCAGTTATATTTTTTATTACTAAGCACCAAGCACAGATTTCAGAAACACACAATTATTAAAGATAGTAGCACGAGGACAGAAAAGACAAATGCAGGGGAAACGGTTTGAGGAGATGGCATCGAGAGCAAATACTTGCAGCTGGAGAAATATGATGATTATGATCTAACATTTATTGAATTTTGTTTATATGACGTTTATTTTAGTTATCTCTTTTTATTTCTACAAAAATCCTAAGATATATATCATTGCCTGTTTTAACATAAGAAGGTAGATTTTGGAAGTTTCATCGATAGTATGACTCCAGGAATGGAGAGTGAGGGTCCAGGAAAATGAAGTCAATAAGGAGGAAACGTCAAGATGATAAGGAAAAGGGTATGCTTTGGAGTGACTGAGATGAAGTATTGCTGATTGCTTAATCAACAACAGTACTGTTCCCCTGAAAAGCAGTATAATCCATGTCTCAGAACTTTCTCCAATAAGTGGAAAGGGAGAGGAATATCCACGGTTTGTGTATCTCCATTGACCAAAGATGATCTCCTTGTCCTTAACTTTCTTCCCTGATAATAATTTCAGTTGCACATGCATGGGAGCCACAGCAGCCAATAGGAAGCCTCAGAATGAGAGGTGAGAAGCAGGAAAGAAGGTGCCATCAGCCTGTGTCTGTGTGAGGTTGGACTCACCCCACACAGAGGTGGGGTAAAAGACAGCTGAGGCCAACAGGATTTGAAACCATGCAAAGACAGTATCTAGTCCATTACTGTTTTCTTCATTTTATAGGTGAAGAAAGCTAAAGCTCAGAGAGCTAGGCAAACTATATGAAGTTAAAATCTAGTATGTGATAGTGAGGACAATTTAACACAGAGATTCCAAACTATACTATACAAACTTCCGAACACTACTGATAGAAAGAAACACTACTGATTGAAAACTGTCGGAAATTGACTCCCAGGTGACATAGACTAAAAATTCAGAGTGTCAAAAAGAATTGTAAAAATAAAAAAATAGTAAATGAGAAACACTTATTAAGTTACTACAGTTGTGGGAACTAAGAAGATGTCTTAAACCTGGAAAACATTCAGTAAACCAACCACACCCTCCAATCTTACATTCCTTCGATACCTTCACTTAACACACAATACAGATCTGAGCTAGGTGTTGGCACTCTTAAATGTACCTGGTCGTATTCCAGACCACAAAGAACGCAATACTCACATCTGTTTTGCGCTGTACCTGCCTTGTGGTAGAGTAAGAACGCAGTACTCACCTCTATTTGCACTGCACCTGCCTTGTGGCTAGTAATTCACACGAACAACACTTCAAGAGAGTTAATGTTATATCCATCTTACAGATGGTGAAACTGAGGCTTAGGTGGGTAAAAGAGGTTCTTTGCTTTTCTACATCGTCTTTCTGTATATATAACAGCTGTATGTTTTCATTTTGATTTGTATTTGCCTTCTAGAGTAATATTTTAGAAAAGGAATTATAAACTCTGATTTGGCACTGGGATAATTTAGAGATCTTATTAAAATTACAGAACCTCAAGACCCACTTTAAACCTGCTGCAGTTGGACATTCTATAGCTAGGGGAAAAGACTTCTGTCATGTGATCGTATTGTACAGGACATCTAATGGGAAGCCAGGCTGACACCCAATAGGGCAGACAGAAAACAGTGAATATGCTCCTAACTGGATGAAAGAAATATTCAATATTCAGAACAAGGATTGAGAGAAGAGATAAGCCTGATTTTCTTTGTATAAATCATATGATCTCTGAAGAGGGACTTTAAATTTTGGGCAGCTGACTTTAAGTGCTTGAGTAGAAAAAGAAATGCTGTACTAGGGAGGGGATTAGACCTATGGCGAGGGGGCCCGATACAAAGCCAGGCATAGCCCAATTTGGCAGTTTGGGGAAGGCTGGTAAGGGCAACTCTCTCACTCACATCCAACAAACAAACAAACAGTTTCTTTCAGCTCAGTCTATGTTTTTGGCGGCATGGA
Organism: Carlito syrichta; assembly: GCF_000164805.1. NCBI lineage: Eukaryota > Metazoa > Chordata > Mammalia > Primates > Tarsiidae > Carlito > Carlito syrichta. The sequence goes on from NW_007251266.1 coordinate 151,814, forward strand.
GACAGCAGTTTCTAGGACATGTCTTGCTGCATTCTTGTCAGCAGTTCAGCCTGTATCTGGCCTTTGCCTAGCCCTCCATTGCCTAATCCACAGCTCTCCCCGCTTCCCTCCAGGCCACCGTTATCACCACCCTCTTCCCCCACACCCAGGCTATTTCTTTAGGAGGACAGCTCTTTTTTGTCATTCGACACTGAGTGATCATAATCAGGTACAATTTCCCGACCACACAATTGCACTACTCATATAGCCTCAGGTATAATTATGAAGGCTGTCCCAGTGCTCACCACCTACACTGTACTTAACGGGGAGGGATGGTCTCTTGTTCTGTATTAAATATTTTGAAAGAGAACCCATAGGCATGACAAAGTTCAGGCACCAAGTAGGAATGGGAACCAGAGTGTCACTGCTTTGATAGGCATACACAAGTTTTAATTATCTACTCATCCAAACTTTAAAATTTTTCATTTTGCTATAAAAAGCAGAGAATGATAACAATCCGATTTCCTGTGCACACAGGGAATGAAATTGGTTGAGAACATTGCCCACTGTTACTTCTCCCTTATTTCTCCCTTTGTACTGTTTATTTTTCAAGTTCTATGAATAACAAGTACAAAAAATATGGAAAACACAGAAACACATAAAGATGAACAACCTATGACCCCACAGTTCAGATAAAACTTCTATTAACATTTTTATATATTTTCAACCAGTCTCTTTTTCAGGTACACACACACAGACAAAATAATTAAGATTGTATTGTAGCAGTTTTATATTCTGATTTATTTTATTTTGTATTACATTGTGAGAAAACTTTTATTTATGCAACTAAACAATTTAAAAACAACTCTTCCAATAATTCATTAATATTTCATCTATGGTCACATTCTAACTTACTATACTCTATTTTTCTATTGTTCATATTTAAATTATTTCCAGTCTTTTGCTGATAACTCTTTAAAAAATCAATAATCACATACGATATTGATCAAGCTTACCCTATGTGATGACACAATTCACAACAGCATTATATAATAGTGGAACAGAAAAACTGGATCTGCCTCTAGCTCTGAGCATTTAAGCAAGTCATTAGAAGTTTCTTGCTGGGTGTGGTGGCTCACACCTATAATCCCAGCACCTTGGGAGGGCAAAGTGAGAGGATTGCCTGAGCCCATGGGTTCGAGACCAACCTGGGCAACTTGACAAGACCTCATCTCTTCAATAAATCTAAAAAAATTAACCAGGCATGGTGGTGCATGCCTGAAGTTCCAGCTACTTGGAAGGCTGAGGTGGAAGGAGCACCTGAGCCCAGCAGGTCGAGGCTGCAGTGGCCGTGAGCATGCCACTGCACTCCAGCCTGGGTGACAGAGTGAGATTCCAACTCTCTCTCTCTCTCTCTCTCTCTCTCTCTCTCACACACACACAGAAGTTTCTTCATCTGTAAAATGGAGCTATGCTAACTGCCTTGTTATTTTTTCAAACCTTCTTCCTCCATTCCTTAGTACAAACTTGACCATGTCAGATATTCTCTTCCCACACATTTTGTTTCTCTAACCTTGCAACTACACATATACTCACACATGCCTTTTTAACCTGATCTACTTGTCAATCTCAAATCCAAGTCCTGCAGGAACTTCTCCCTCCACTGACTTTGCTTCTTCTCTGGTTCTTTCCCTGTAGGTCCTGCATGGGCAGCATCAAGATACTTGACTCTCGTTCCTTAACAATGATCTCCCATGCCGTCACCTTTGGGTCTTCTTTGTCTTTTTCCTGGGATCCTTTCCTCACACTCCTACAATCTTTTTTATTCAGCTCCTCCTTATGACTGAGAGATCATCTCCAGCCTCAACTTCTCTGGGAGGGTTTCCCAACCCCAAACCTGAGATGGAGCTGAGTGACCCTCCTCGAAGATTCTGTAGCCTAAGACTATGTTACTTTCAGTGAGAGGGATGTTCTATCTTAAACTTTCTAAATTTGAATGCTTGATTTTTTTTTTCTTCATTACATCTGGCAACATTTCTATCACACATTAGCTGGGTTTTTTTGGGGGGGGGTTGCTTTCTCTTCACTATTCTTCCAGATATTTCTTCAGTTATGTTAAATCTGACTAGTCTACAATTATTGAGAGAGTATAAATGAGTCTATGAGACTTATTCCCCGATACTAGAAAAAAAAAAACACCAAAAAATCAAACTCAGGGTGCATGACTACATGAAACAAAGTTGTTGGTAATTCATAGCAGAATCCTGAGTTAGATTCCAGGTTCAGTCCTTTACTAGCTTTATGTGGCATTGAATGAGTCCCTGATCAATATGTTCTCATATGAAAATAATATTTGCTAATTCTTACAGTTTTGTATGTAGGCTTATGTCTAAATGACATACATTAATCACTTAATAAATGATAACTTTATTAGAAATTATTCTGAACTAGCTATTATAAGAAATTATTAGAAAAATCCTCAACTATCTATTATTTTAACAGAAGAATCACATACAGAGATTCTATAAAATTCTATAATATATGAAATATGTATTTATTGATATTTTGTACTTACATTAGAATATCTCATCATTGAAATTATTATTAATAATGAGATAGTTCAGAAACCATTTATTCCAGGACCTAACACAGTTTTGGATGCATGTTTAGCTCCCAGAAAAAGAAAAATCGATAAATTCATGGTGAAGTAAATTTTTAGAGACTTTGATATTCTATTTTTTAAAGCAACCAATCTATTCTACACACACATATTAACATATTTATCTGACAATGAAACTAGTGAAAAAATAGAGAAGATTATTAGGTTGTGGGTATTAAATTAATGAATAAGACATAAAAGATCATAGCCCAGGCTGGATTGCATCTTTTAGAAAGAGAAACTGAGAACTGAAGTAGTTCCATGAATTGTCAGGACATAGAACTTGAGAGGGGCAGAACTGGTATTAGAACCCAGGTCCCAACCTTAGCCTTCCGGATCCATCCAGATTTCCTTCATACTTCACCAGCTGTCTCACCTACTCACATCATTGTATCTTTCTATGTCCCTCAAAATCCTATTTCGGTAAAAATAAATTGAAATTTAATTTCATGTTTGTAATGAATCAAATCTGCAAAGTACTTCTAAACATTGTGTTGTTACTGTTACTGCTGTTACCCTTTCTCTCTATCTGCAGTCCAATTCCTAAAGGTTGACTTCCCCCAAACCCCCAGTCAAGTAACTCTTTTTTATAGAAATGAATTATTTGGGGATTTTCATGTTATATGTCAAACTCCCTTATGAATCTGTCTAAATCATATGAAGAACAAATCCCAGAACAGGAGGAACTTGTATTCACACATCTAATTAACCTTTAACTGTCTATTGTGGCTGCCTTGCAGTTCAATAGTTGCTTGATTTTTATTATCAACCTAATTATTGTGGTTTAAGTGGCCTTTGTATGTCAGGTTTTATTATATAAGTTTGCTTAACACAATTTCAAGACACCCTGAGGAGTTCCAATATCGTTGTGATGCTTAAATGCTCTCTCTCTCTCTCTCTCTCTCCGTGTGTGTGTGTGTGTGTATTTGTTTGATTTTTATTTTCAGAAAAAAAGTGCTTTGACCAATTTCTCCCACTAGAGTGTATAAGTAGTCTACAAAATTTCTTAATGATAGCAGAAGACTTTTCATTAATTGTGCATAAATTATCAACACAGCCAGTCAATCTTAATTAATCATTTTTCTACCTAATAAACCATCAGATTGTTAGACTTTGAATTCTGAATCATTGAGGGGGAGGTAGGTCAATGAAGGAAGCTGCCCCAAAATACTGCAATTTAGGGCAATCTACAAATTATGCACATATTTACAAATCAGATTCTACAGCCAAACTTTATTAGTGAAGTCCATGGATTGTAGCTAATTTTGTGCCCATCTATAATGGTACGGTTAAGATTTAAAATAACCAATTAGTTGTACAAATCTTATTCCCTACCACTGATCTTTTTTTTTCTTTCTGATTTTTGCTTGTTCTCTTTTTCAAATAAAGAATAAACTTGCTTTCAATCATACAATTTGCATTTTTATACATTAGAGCTTTTTTTCATATTCCATAAGCTTTCTAAGTTATGAAATTAACATAAACACAGTTAAGCGGTTCTATACATATAGAGCAGCGTGGTTGTCTCTAATATTGGTCATGGGTGTAGTTACCCTTAGCCTCTCGGAACTCCTGTTTATTTTCTTTGTCCCTCTTCCCTTGTTTTAAAAATAGAGTTAAGTGATTTGACTTATTCTAGATCTCCTTTCTCTGTCTTTTTTTTTTCTTTTCTCTCTGTATTGGAGATATATAAAAGACCTAGTGGTTAACACAATTCTCAACTTATCACTAATAGTCAAAATGTTCAGTTCAATTGCTTTAAGGGTAGAAACCATGGTACAATACAAAATCAAAGCACTGGCACATGCCATCTCATGCAAAGAACAGGAACCAAGACTAATAGGTTCTATTTCCTACTTGATCTTTGATTTACTGTTTAATCTTGGGCACATCATGCTTTTTATCCTCTCAGTGTTTTATTTTTTCATCTGGAAAAAAAGATAATTATACTTGTGGGAGGAAAAAGAGAAGACATACTATAAATTACTTTGGATACAAATTATTTGCAAGATTCAAGGATTATTATGTAATAAAATCCAGTCCATATTTATTGAGAACGTTCTGTGTTCTAAGAATCATGCTGGGCAATAAGGATATAGTTTGACACTATGTTGGTGCTCATTATCTGACAAGGGGTAGCCATGGCATGATAGTCATTATATAATGTAATAGGTTAATAGTGGTGAATATGCCCAGAAGAGAGAACTGGAGTAAAATTTGTTTGGAACTTCTTTTGGAATTGTTGCCTCATCATAAATCAAAGTAAATTACATTTATAAAGATATTTTGTCTGCTAATCATCTGAAGAAAGACAGGGAATAATTAGAAAATCACTGCAGTAGATTGGATTATTGCTTGCAGCTTTATTCCTTAGTGTGGAATAATTACACATCAAATGCCTTTGTCACGTGACTTTGTAGTGCCTCCCATTAAAATTGGTAGATTGCTTACCCCCCTTCCATTGATTGTGGTTTTGGTGAGATGACTTGATGTACCCAATAGAATACATTGGGTCAAGAGACATGGTGCCACCCGCGGGTTCGAGACCCGCCTGGGCAACTTGGCGAGACCTCATCTCTACGATAAATCAGAAATTAGCCGGGCGTGGTAGCACACACCTGTAGTTCCAGCTACTTGGAAGGCTGAGGCAGAAGGATGGCCGGAGCCCAGCAGGTTGAGGCCGCGGTGGCCGGGAGCGGCCACTGTACTCCAGTCTGGGCGACAGAGTGAGACTCCAACTTAAAAAAAAAAAAAAGAGACATGGTGCCAGTTGTTAGCTGAGCCTTGAAGAATCATGGGAAGTTTCTGCTAATCTGTTTGAATTTCCTACCTTTTGCCAGGAGAAGACTATACCTCAGGTGGCTTTTGCTTTTAAGCCTATGCCAAGAACAAAGAGATGTGGAGTAAACTGCACTCTACCCAAAGTATGAATTCCAGTCCAACCCACTGGTACCACTCTAAACCAGCTAACCTTCAAAAACACTTAGAAGCATAATATAAACACTGTTGATGTAACTCTTTGAGGTTTGAGAACTGTTTGCTACATGACATCATCATGGTTAAGAAGAAAACTGTAAGCCCAAATGAAATTATTGACTGAAAAAGTGGTCATCAATGAATGATAAAACTATTAGATGAAAGGTTAATGAGAAACTGAATATTTATATAGTGCCAGATTATAAGTCCACAATTTCTTGCCGGGCACAAAACAAACACAACTTTTCAATGGGGAAATCAAGTTTTCATTACCTTCACTGAGTACATCACGAATTATGCTTTAACCAGACACCATAATACATCACACCAGGTGACATATAAACCCCGAAGCCTGACCTATGAAGTGTTTTTGTCAAAAGTGATCAATCCAAATTTAGTAAAATCTTAGATCAACCTCCACCTTTGCAGAAAATACAAGGGGTAGATGTAGAAGTTAAAAAATGCCATGATTTAACATTAGAGAAATTTAGCAAGGATACATTCTGTAGAACAATTGACTGGTTACTTTAACAAGCCAATATTGTAAAAAAAAAAAAAGTGACAGAGAGGAAGAAAAAGTATAACAACCACATTGTAATGTGTGGTTCTAGATTGGATCTTGGTTTAAAAACCAAAAGCTGACAAGGAAATTTGAAGGCAATGGAGGAAATTTAAATATGGATTAGCTATTAGATCTTATTCAGAAATTATTATTAATTTTTGTTGGTTTAATATGATATTATAGTCAAGTAGAAAAATGTCTCAACTTTTAGAGATGTATACTGAAATATTTAGAATTTGTAACTTATATGTGATTAATTGACAGTGCATCAAAAAATAGATGTAGCAATCATGGCAAGTTGTTAATGCCTATTACTTTTGGAGAAAGATACGCTTATGATTATATTATTTCTAAATGCCTATATGTTTAAAAATTTAAATAAAAATGACCAGTGACAGTGCACTTAGAATTCAAGGTAAAATCATTTAGGACGGCACTCTGGCACTAAGTTTTGTGTTGATTTTAGTGTCTTCCAATTATTTTACCCATTTAAAGGCTGTATCCAGAAGAGGTCAGTAAGCTACATAAAGATAAGTGCCAAGTTTCATATTTGTTTTCACTTAGCCCAGATACTCAGTAGGGATGTTAGTAAATACATGTTAGCCATTCCATTAAAGAGGATAGCAAAAAACTTTCTTTTCATTATTTGCTATTATATTATGTGACTATATTATAGTAACATTGTGACAACATCTTTTGTCCTTATCAGTAGAAGCATAGACTATGATTATGCAGCTTCTTGTCCTAGGAATTAGCTGACTAAATCAGTCTAAGCAGTGCCCACTTGAAATATACATGAAGCCAATCAACTAACTGACTAGAGTTAGTCAAATATCAGCCACTGCCACTGTATTAGATTTCGTCTACATGTCAGATAATGCAGAGCACAAGAAACAGACTATATGTTTAAATATCAAATGGGTCTACACAATTTCTTTCTCTAGGTCTCTATGATGGTCAAATATATTGAAAAAGAAGACCAGTATGACATAAATAGACATCAAGAAACAATACTGGCTTCAGTAATAAAAAGGTGTCCATCATATTAATATAAACAGATTAATTGTGTCACCTCCTGAATCTTCTAATCAAATGTCTCATGCTTGCTGTATAGTTGTCAAGATTGATTGACAGGTATTACAAATTTCTCAAGGCAAAAATTTTAGAAAGGAAATATGTAGTAATCTCAATACAGCAATTAATCATAAATATTCAATCATTATTGACAAGTACACAGTTTTCTCTCTCAACACAGAAGTCTGAAAAGCAAGGCTTTTTTGAAAGAGATGAAAAGTTTGGTTATTATTACACAGATATATTTTTAAATATTAGTATAGTAATTATACAATCATTCATTTTTCATCTGCTATATTTCAGGAAACACACCCAATGTTCTACTTTAAGAAGTAGTCAAAGGGAGTGTGACTAAAAGTCTTGCAAGTTCACAGTGTTATTATTTTAAATAAAAATAGTCCTGGTTGGACTGAAATATAATGAAACAAAATAAAAATAACAAATCAGTACATTGGTCTTGTGAACTGAAACTTTATATGGAAAACCTAAATTTTTCTATGGCATTTTTGATGGAGGATAATGTCATTTTAGCACCAGATAAATCAAGCTAGTAAAAAGTAACATGTAATATTGAATTAAATAATCTGAAAATTCAAGGCAAAAATAGCACCACATATATATATATATATGATAAAGGGAGGAGGGTTGTTTGTTTTTAATTTTCTGGATAAAAGTCACAATTTTTACATCACTCTTTTTTTTTTTTTTGAGTTGGAGTCTCACTTGGTCGCCCAGACTGGAGTGCAGTGGCCGCTCCCGGCCACCGCAGCCTCGACCTGCTGGGCTCTGGCTATCCTTCCACCTCAGCCTTCCAAGTAGCCGGAATTACAGGCATGCGCTACCATGCCCGGCTGATTTTTTGATTTATTGTAGAGATGAGGTCTCGCTGCCCAGGCGGGTCTCGAACCCGCGGGCTCAGGTAATCCACTCACTTCAGCCTCCCAAAGGTGTGGGATTACAGGCTGAGCCACCAAGCCCGGCTACATCACTCTTAATGTATAGAATTAAAGTTCACACCTCAAGTTTGAACATTTTCAGGAATTATTGATACTGATTAAAACTAAGATTTAACAAGGGAACAATGGACCACACATTGGAAGGGAAAGATGCTATTGTGGAATGTTGGCAGAGATTTATTTCTTGTCTGTAAAACTGGCCAAATGATTTAGATATTGTAGTTAAGAATGGGACAAGAATCTTTGACAATTGGGAACTGTATGGATTATGATAAAAATCATAAGAAGGATTGTAGAATATATCTTTATCTGCATGTATTATGAGGGAAAGCTTTAAGAAAAAAAGAAACAGTTTTGTTGCAGTTAGAAATAGTTGAAAAAATGCTAGTATAGTTAACATTAGACAGGGACATATTTACCATGAGGTTAAGTGTGTGTGTGTGTGTGTGTGTGTGTATAATTTCCAAATGGCCAGGTGAAATGAAACATCAGAATATCCTTGATATTTTCCAAACATCAAAATATTTAAAGAATTTTGCCACATCTGTCAAAAATAAGAATTCTGTCTTGTCTCTTCCCACTCCAAGCTATTGCCTTGACTGGATTGATCTTCCAAAAGATTGCTTTCATCATGTTATTCCCAGACAAAAAAAAAAAAAAAAAATCGACAGTACCATCTCTCCACACCAGGTCTATTATTGCCAGATGCAAATCTAGTTCAACATGATTGTCAATATTTGATTCCTTAAATACCCAGATAATTCAAGGCAAAAATAGCACTACACATGTATGAAATAAAGGAAGAAGGGCTGCTTTTTTTTTTAATCATCTGGATAAAGGTTACAGTTTTTTACATCACTCAATGTACAGAATTCAAGTTTAGAGCTCAAGTTTGGATATTATCAGGAATTATTGATATTGATTAAAAACAAGATTTAATAAGAGAGCAATGGTCTACATACTGGAAAGGAAAGACACACTATGGTGGAATGTTGACAGATATTTATTCCTTGTCTGTAAACCTGGATTCTTTAAAATCCATGTGAATACATCTTCTTCAGTTTCTACTGCAAGGGGCTCTGCAAGGAGCTCAGGTAAAAGGATGGAGGGGGTTTCTATACATATTATCTTTATCACCCCATCTCTAGCACCTCATTCCTACCAGCACCTCTTCACTCCTCATACTGCTAATACTATGGTCATGTAACTTACTTTTTATTTTTATAATTTATCTATTTATATATTAGAGTTTTGGGATACATGTGAGGATTTGCTACATAAGTAAATTGCATGCAAGTGATGTTGGGCTTCTAGCGAGCCTTCTCTCCCCCTGTTGTGGACATGGTACCCAATATGTGGTTGTGTACCTCTTGTTCCCTTTCCTCCCCTCCCCTCATTAGCAGTACCCAGTGTCCATGTTGTTTCTGCCTTTGTGCTTCCGTGGGATAACTTACTCCTCAAATTTAAACTAGCTTTCCCCTATCCTCACACAAACTGATCCCTTGTTAGAGCTGTTCATCAACTATTTTTTAAAAATCCTAAAAATCTCACTTTTATGTTCATGTCAGAACTCCTTTTATAATATATCATATTTAATTTAATTGTTGAAATGCTCATCTTTACTTATCAGACTATGACATTTCAGTGGCAGAAATTATGTGTTCATTTTTCTCCCTCAACTCCCAGTCAGTACCTAGGGAAGCTCATTCTATAAATGAACAAGTCATCAACAGCTATTCCTATGAAAGAAAAACCTTGAAATACAAAGACATAGAAGGTATGGCCTCTTCCCTGAAAGGTTTTTCAATGTAATGGAGGAAAAGCAACATTTATAGATAGAAAGGCAGAAGAATTGGTAGTGTATCAATGAGCAGAACTTATCTCTTAGATTTATAGGAGCTTGGGGGCATAAGGAACCCAACCCTGAAGGAAGACTTGAGAATTACATACAAGAAATAAGGAAGAAACTCAAGGTGAGGAAAATAAAAGAAAACAGTGGGCTCGGTTATGTCATTTTCAATAGTGAGTTGACCTGCTTGTGTAAAATGAAACCCTCTGAACTGGATTGTGGAGAGAAAGTTAAGGTGATTGTTTGGATGTTACCTATAGACTGTCAATTATCTCCTTATTTGAAATCATCATTTTCCTATTTAGAACATTAATTTAACTCATTATAATGAACTGACATTATGATGGTTTAATTGAGGTTAAACACTGAAGTCTAGTATTTAATTAAAGACGAATAAAACCGATTATAGAGTATTATAAAGGCCCTGTATGTGCCTGCAAATTTTTTACCCCAAGAATTACCTGGAAAATCCCTTTTGAATTGACAGAGTAAAATCCATTTGTTCTGCAATATCTATTTGGTGTTATGTATTTGTTTTAAAGAATGTATTCAGAGTTTCAGAGCCAATTAATTGGCAAACTCAGAACTTCAGATTTGAGTTTCTGACTTTCAACCCCATTGTAAAATCCTCCTTCATCTATTCCTATAATGGACTTCTCACTATAGCTGAACAAATACTCAGCACCTCGGTATCTCTTGTATAATTTTCTTAGTCGTTTCTCTCTGTGTATCTGTGTATATCTTAGAAGATTTGTCTTTGGCAGTAACTACATGACATTCCCCAAATCTGGTGGAATTGGCAAAATAAGAATCTCATATCTCTACCAAGAGAGTATCACTGACTGAATCTTATTTTTCAATTCTAAGTCATTATTAAGTCCAGCCAAAATATGGAGACAGATAAGAAGCCCTGTAGGAGTCTAAGAAAAGAGATGAATCTAGTCCCAACCTTTGTCTGATTTTTTTGCTTTTCACTGCAAGTGAAAAAAATGGAAATAGGACTGAAGATAAAACAAGAGTCAGCATTAGACTAGTGCACCTGGATAATAGGCAAATGCTTATTATGTATAGCGTTTACTTTTTCAGAGGCCAGGGAATAGTCATAATGCTTAAAAATTAAACTTTTTAAAATCAAACCTAATTCCATTTATTATTTCTCTGTTGCCCAAATAACATAATAATAAAATCTATGTTGTCAATGTTTATTGTTTTCCCAACTATGTGCCTTGCACTGCACTAAGTCCTTTACCTGTACTGTCTTACTAAACTCTCACATTCTCATATGAGTCCCTCACTACAAATTACATAAGACTTAAAAAGATCTTGTAATTTATCCAAGTTCACACAGATTCTAATTTGTGGAGACTGGGTACAAATCCAGGTCTGTCTTCAAAGTCTAACCTCTTAATGACTGTATTATCAGCTAATGAACGTATCCATATTAAATGTCAACACTTCTTCAGACACAAGTAACCCTACTGTACATGACTGAATACCCTGTAGTTAGAAGGGATCTTCGAAAGGCATTTCAGCAGGGTGAGACTAAACCTATCTTTCCTTCTACCTAAGTAAATAAATAAATAAATGTGTGTGTATATATATATATGTATATATATATATGTATTTTCATTTTATAGCACTTTTCTCAGTTCACCATTCCAATATTTATTACCTCTTTTATTTATGCCTACTTTTGCATGTGTAATTCACTGCTTTTAAGGGAAATTTGATAATTTGGTCCAGGAATGCAAAATCTCTCTCTTACTCTGTGCTGAGTGACTACTCTCAGGCTGGGAGCTATGGCAGAGCACAGAGAGATGACCTCGGTCAATAAGAATCTTAAAAATTAGTTGATAAGACAAGGCATTTACACATCCAGCATACAGAGGTTGCCCTGCTTGTATGCAATAAAATTTTAAATTGTTTAATCGATTTTAATACCAACAGGATTTCAGTGGGTCCAGATGAAGAAACAGGAATAGTTGAGGATGAGTTTTTTTTTTATGAGGTGAACCTATCATTGGTCTTGAAGAAAACTAACTTTTATTGAGTGCCTACTGTTTGTCAAAAAAAATGAGATATGTGGTAGATAATTTACTTATACTTGCTTACCTGATCTCACAAGGTAGGCATTTTTGTCTGTTTGTGTATTATAGACAAGGACACTGTAGTTCAAAATAAATTAATTGACTGGCTAAATCCACAAAGAAAGTTTTCGAACTAGACATTGTCCAATTAAAGTGATCTGAATCTATAGTTTTTGCTTTTTACATTATCTTACAGTTGTCTGAATGATTGCTCCATCTTATGGAGGTAATCTTTATCATTTCTTACTCAGAATCCAATGCCTTTTGTGATGATAGCTCTTCTGCCTTTTTTGTTGGGAGAGACTTCCCCTCCCCAACTCTCAGTGTATGTTAGGTGGGACTGATATTTTCCCACCAACTCTAGTGTTGGCTAAGTGAGCTCAATCTAGACAATCTGCAAAATCAACCTTCCTGAACACAGTAACTATCTCATACGGTGTAATTGGCCAGGTATGTGTATTGAGATAGGTTAGTCCTCTTTCTTCTAGGAGTCTAAGCTCTGAATATAGGAGTCCATGGCTTTTATTTACCATTTTGCCACCAAAAAGTGACACCATCAGAAAGAAAAGTGAGGGTCAAATGACAGGGACATAAAGAGTTGGGCACTAGTATTTGCTTGCCTGGCTATGCATAAATTAACTGTTTGTTTTTGTCTCAATCAGTTGGATTTGATGTTCTGCCATAAAAAATCAAATGAGCCCAGAATTTCATAGAAGGTATTCCAAGAATGGTTGACCGTTTTGAGGTGGCAGGATAAACCAAGGTTAGAATGAGAAAAAATGACATGTTTTAAATAAAGACATTCAAAATTTGAGGCTAAAATAAAGTAGAGGTGTTATATAGGATACAGTAGAACTCAAAATTAGCTCCCATCTCTTTCAATAAAAGAAAATTTGGTTAACCCATGCAGATGGCATGCTGACATTTAAAGCAAGACGGAAAAAAATGCACTGAATATGAAATGCACTGTAGAATTAATGTGCATCATATATTTGTGATAAAAAAGATAAATATAATTGTAGGCATCCTATCACTAATAGAAAATCTCCTGTGAAATATACTTACAGAAACAGTCAATGTTTTAGGCATATTAAAACATTCTCCAAAATGATACAATTTCCAGTGGTGCCATAGTTCATTTTAAAAAGACAAATACATTCCAAAAATAAAATAGGCAAACTAGAAAACACAATATTTGTTCAAATTGTATTTTGAGGTCAACCAAGATGCATTCCTAACTCCTTGCAATTTGAAGGATTTTTATAAAACTGACTTTCAATTGAGATTTTGAGAAACACTAAGGCAAGTTAAAATCTTTCGGGACTCTATTCAACCAAAAAGTGGCAGCAATATATTTTTTTATCTTGTGTAAAATGTCTTACAGCAGCAAAAATGACCTAGCAAATAGTTCAAATAAGAGCTTCATGGCACAACTACTTTTGCATTCTTTTGAGAAAAGTCAAGCAAATGATAAAGCTATTCAAATAGATGAGTCTAAATCACAAGTGTTAGTACAATCCAAACGTTATTTTTGTTTCATTATCTAAAAATTGTTTTTGAGAAATAGCTTTGTTTAAATCTACATTATTCAAAATAGTAATTAAAATTTTCAAAACAATTCAATTCAAAACAGATGGTTACTGAACAATTAGTATGTGCTTTGTACCATCTAGTATTCAAAATATAAAGACAAATAGAATTGGTCCAATCCATTAAGAAAGAGTTTCAGTTTCCTAACTCAAAGGATTGTTGAAATAAGTAAATTAGTTTAATATAGATAAAGTACTTGAAACAGTGACCGGTACATTATAACTATTCTATTAATGATTGCTATTATCACACTGTGAATGATTATAGTCATAGAACTATGGAAGCATTGAAGAAGTTATGGCTAATTCTATCTTGGGACTAGAGAAGCCTTTACCAAGAAGGATTATTTTAGTTGGATTTTTAAGGATAAGTAGAAGTTCACTAAATGAAAAAATGTGGGTAGGCTTCTTAGAGGGAGACTGATGGGCCAAAATTCTAGTGCTATGAAGGAACTTGGTATGCTCAGGACACAATGAACAGGCTGTGTTAGATCTGAAGTGGTGCTTAAATTTCATTCTCTAGGGCATAGAGGATAATTGACTTTTTTCTTTTTCTTTTCTTTTCTTTTTTTGCAGACTAGTGCTATAATAAGAATTAGTTTTAGAATTGCTCCTAAATTATCACGTGCATATTAATATACAGAAGTAGCATGCTATGGAGTTAGAATCACTTGGCTTCAGATCCCATCTGTTATTTAGTGATTTCTCTTTTTTGAAAATGTGAATAATTCTTATGTCAGAAGGTTTTTATTTAAAAGAGACTCCCACTGTATGTCAGGCACTATGTGGTGCTTTACTATACATAAAGGGGATGAGTGTGTAAGATCTATATATCGCGAAAGGATTAGACAACATGATCACTAATATGTTTATGTACATTTTAAAAGTTGTTGCTTTAATTAATGGACCTCAGGCTTGGTTGAACTCATTAATGAAGAAAATATCAAGCATAACGTAATCAGAATAGTTATAACAACAGTATAATGAAGCCCCATCATCCATCTTCAGCAGCCTTCAACTCAGTCAATCTAGTTTCATCTGTAGCCCCTCTTATATCACCTGCTCTCCGGATTAGATTAAAGTAAGCTTCGAAGACATTTTTTTTTTTTTTTTGAGTTGGAGTCTCACTCTGTCACCCAGATTGGAGTACAGTGGCCGCTCCCGGCCACCGCAGCCTCGACCTGCTGGGCTCCGGCGATCCTTTTGCCTCAGCTTTCCAAGTAGCCGGAATTACAGGCATGCACTACCATGCCCGGCTGATTTTTTGATTTATTGTAGAGATGAGGTCTCACCTGCCCAGGCGGGTCTCGAACCCGCGGGCTCAGGCAATCCACTCACCTCAGCCTCCCAAAGGCGCGGGATTACAGGCTGAGCCACCGAGCCCGGCTGAAGGCATTTATTTCATTTGTAAATAATTAAACAAGCATCTCCAAGAGATAAGGACTCCTTAAAAAAAAAAAGAATTAACAATAATTATGCAATATTTTCAAATATCCACTTTTTGCTCACAAATATATTCAGTTTGCTTGAGTCAGGATTCAAATAAAATTCATACTGTAGTTGGTTGACTTATTGCTAAAGTCTTTCTTGATCTATTCAACTCCATTTGTTTATTTGAAAATTTTATTTTGTTGTTGTATTGTTGAAGACAACAGGTTGTGTGACCTGTAGTTTTGTCAAGTGTGGATTTTGCTGACTGTATCCTTGTGGTATCTTTAACAGTCACTTTTGTACTTTTGTCCCCAGTATTTTCTATTGTTGGTTGAATCTAGAGGTTGGATCAGATTTAGATATGTCTTTTTAGGCAAGATTATTTCATAGGTCGTTTTGTGTATGTTTATCAGGAGGTATATTATGTGTTTAATTTTTCACTTAGTGGTGATTGGTAATCATTATTTAGGACTTGTAAAATAGCAATATTTTAATTTTGTCATTCCTTCTTCATTTAAATTAATGTACTTCTGTAAAGAGAAATATTCCCTTATCAACTACGTGGCTGAGATACAACGAGAAATTATTGATGCATATCCTTTGTTTAGCTTTTAAAATAATGAATTGATACTTTATACTCCCCAAAGGTAGTCAGTGGACCTTCAAAATATCATTATGAACTAGTGATTAAGAAACATTTAATATTGACACCTTACTGAAGTTGGGGAGTAGGAACTAATTCAAGGAGGTGATATATATACATATAGACATATTTTTTTATTTTAAAGATGTGGGGCATTATTCAGGATTAGGTATACAAGTGGACATCGTGCTGGCAAAGTTTGGGCCTCCCTTTGGTCCCCACTTTGCCTGATTTGAGGTCACGTAACCTAATTGATGTTGTGTCTGCTCCTCCCCACCCCCCACCCCCGAACGCAGCAGTATTATGGTAAATTTTCAGGATCCACTTGTGAGTGAGAGCATATGGTACTCTGATCTTTGTTTCTGTGATAGATCATTGGGTATTATAGACTCTACATCCATCCAAGTTGTTGAGAAGTCCATATTTTCTGTTCTTCATAGCTCAGTTGGTCCTTGAATGCTTTTGGGAGCTTCCTTTTCAATGTATAAGATACTCCAGGCACATTTCATTTTTGTAGTTGTGGGCCTGGAATTTATTATTTTTCCAAGAAGTCTTGGTTCCTTTTAGTGAAAATTAGAATTTATCAAGAGAGAAACATATAGGAATTCAGAAAAAACAAAGGATTTTTTTTTTCTAGAAAACAAAATATATCATGAGTTCATACTGACGACTCCAATTCAAATTCAGGGTTAATAGAATTTTAATTTACCCTCGTCAATCATTTATTTTCTTGTTCCCATGCCAATAATCCTAGTTTTCACCAACATAAATGTGATTACCCCTTTTCTTTAACTCATTTGTATTTATACTATGTTTAAATACATTCTTATAAAACTACCACCAGCGGTATGCTTACCTTAAAGTAGTTTATGATTTACTATTTCTGAATGTTTCTGAATTTCATTTGTGCTTAAGGTATCTCTCACTGCAGATATACAGTGTAAATACCGTATTTTTTTTTAAAGATGGTGGTACAATTCAGAATTAGATATATAAGTGGTTACATACAGGTAAAGTTTGGGCCTCTCTTTGGTCTCCACTTTGCCTGGTTTGAGATCAGTTACCCTTATTGATGTTATATGCCCTCACCCCCTCCCCTGGCAGTATCCCACTAGTGCTGATCCCTTTCTTATAGTATTATGATAAAAGTTCAGGGTCCACTTATTGAGTGAGAACTTGTGGTATTTAGTTCTTTGTTTCTGTAATAAATCACTGAGTATGCTAAACTCTAAATTCATCCAAGTTGCTATGAAGTTCATAATTTTGTCCTTTTTATATTATGCAGTGCATAATATTTCATCATGTATATGTACCACATTTTTTTATCCAGTCCACTTTTGATGGGCAGCACAGTTGGTTCCATATTTGTGCTATTATGAATAGTGCTGCAATAAACATGCATGTACAGGTATCTTTTTTGTAGAATGATTTGAGTGCTTCTGGGTATATTGCCAGTAGGAGAATTGCTGAGTCATACGGAAGGTTGATTTTTTAGATCTTTTAGGAATCTCCCCACTGTTTTCTACAGAGATTGTATTAGTTTACACTCCCACCAACACTGTAGAAGCATTCCCTTTTCCCCACATCCTCTCCAGCATCTGTTGCTTATTGAGTTATAGATGCTAGCCATCCTGACTGGAGTTAGGTGGCATCTCAGCGTGGATTGCATTTCTTTGAAGATTAGTGAGGCTGAGCATTTTTACATGTATCCATTGGATCCTTGTACATCTTTTGAGAAGTGTCCGTTCATATCTTTTGCCCACTTTCTTTTTTTGACTAGGAGTCTCACTCTGTCACCTAGGCTGGAAGGCAGTGGCACACTCACAGCCACCACAGCCTTGACCTGCTGGACTCAGGTAATCCTTCCACCTCAACCTTCCAAGTAGCTAGAGCTACAGGCATGTGTCACCAGACCCGGCTTATTTTTCTTGGTTTATTGTAGAGATAAGGTCTCGCCAAGTTGCCCGGGCTCTTCTTGAACCCGTGGGCTCAGTCATTCCTCTCACCTCGGCCTCCCAAAGTGCTGGGATTATAGGCATTAGCCACCACGCCCAGCCTGCCCACTTTTTTAATAGGGCTGTTTGGTTTTTTCCTTTTGGCATGTTTGAGTTTCTTATAGATCATGAATGTTAAGCCTTTGTCAGATATAAGTTAGCAAATATATTTTCCCTTTCTGTGGGCTGTCTCCCCACTCTCTTGATAGCGTCTTTTGCTTTGCAGAAGTTTTTCAGTTTAAAGAGGTCCCACTTGTCTATTTTATCTCTAATGGCATGGACATTTGGGATTTTGATCAGGAATTGGCTGCCTGTTCCAATCTCCATAAGGGTGTCTCCTGCATTTTCTAAGATTCTTGTAGTTTGAGGTTTTATGTTTAGGTCTTTGATCCATTTTAGAGTTGATTTGTGTGTATGGTGATAGGTAGGGGTCCTATTTCAAACTTCTGCATGTGGTCAGCCAATTTTCCCAGCACTATTTACTGGATAGGTTCTCCTCTCCCTAGTGGTTGTTGGTGGAGGCTTTGTGGAGGATGAGCTGGTTGAGAAATCAAGGTTTTGCTTCTGAAATCTCTATCCTGTTCCATTGGTCTATTTGCCTATTTTTATAGCAATACCAGGCTGTTTTGATTACTGTCACTAGACCAGGCCTCTGCCCAGGTTTTAGGACAGAGAAAATGGCATGGCCTGCATCTTCTCCTCTGGCAGGGCTCAGCTCCAGATTTTCTCTGCATTCTTTCTCCAGTGACTGGCCTGTTGCCACAAATGGTGGTGTGGGCCAGTGCCAGGTGCTGAGAAGTGGCTGTTCTCTGCTGCCTTTTCTCTAGAAATACCCAGAGAATGGCAGATGTTCCTGTACCCAGGGATCGCCAAATTCAGAGCAGTGGCAAATTGCAGCCACTTTTGCAGGGGATCCCCAGTTGCTCGATCCCGTGTCTCTCCTCAGTCGAACTTTCACTCATCCACTTGCACACACACAAAAGCAGATTCGTCCTCATACACATTCATTCATGCATAGACTCACACACTTTTACCAGTTCCATCGCCATCTTGCCAAAATTGTGTTTTATAATCATTCTGACCAGTTCTTATGTCTATCGTAATGCCACCACTTTGATATTAGGTCGATGGATTGATTGATTGATTTTACTTTTAAAATTTAGGGATTGCTTTTCAAATTTAAATTATATCTAATAATTAAGCAGTGTATGCACATGAATTCAAAGTCAGATCTGCAAAGCATATTCAATGTACAGGCTGTTAAGATATGAGAAATGTTGTTTGAGTTACTGTCTTTCATGAGGGAAATTTTGGGGACAGTTGCTGAATTCATACATTTTTGAAATTTCTGGCTTCAGTAAAAGACTTAGGTCTCATCCATCCAGAAACAGATATAGTCTGGGATTGAAGAGAGTTGCACAAGGTACCAAAGGAGAGTAGCATTGTAAAAGTATTTCAGAAACTGTTCAAATCCTTTTTGCTTATAGACATAAATATGTTACCAAGTAATATTATGAAAGGTGTCCCTTTAGTTGGAAATTAAATAAAAGTATCAGTCACAATTTACTTCTACCTTGTGATATTTTATGTATCTGGTTTACAAGAGTTGACATTAAGAGATCACTTACTACTTGCTAATCTGTACTTTTTTTGACATTCTATCATGAACATTTTCCATGTTATAGCATATTCTATCTATTTTCATTTTAATGACTGCACAATATTCCATCTAGTGAATGGATCTTAATTTAATTAGCTGCTGCACTATTGTACAATGTTTGGGCAGTTTTCAATTTTTTTCTTCTGTTGTAATAATCTTGCACTGAACACATGACTCTTCTTAAAAGTAATCCAAGAATTTTCTTTAGCTATGGCACCAGTAGCAAGTAGTATCTTTGATGATCTGGGTGCATGATACTTTACCAGGGCTTGCTCACCAATTCAATGAAATATTTGCCAATTAGGACACAAGTAAGAGAAAAAACATTAAATATTATTTTGAACCAGTTGCCAAGAGAACAGATGGAATTCAGTAGTATCTGAAACATTTGACCTGAAGTTGTCCTCTGTGACCAGTTCAGTCTCTTCTCAAGATACATTTTTCAAGGAGTAGCTCCCTGCTCAGTAGAAAATGTTGCTTTTATCTTTCTGGTCTTGATCTTTTTCTCTCAGATCATACTGTATGCTACCTTGTTAAACCACCTCATGCCAGAGAAGAATGACTGAATAAATCTTTTTGCAGAGCTTCCGTTAGGTAAACTAAACCTGGCAAACACACTGCTAAAATGATCAGCTCCAGCACTGAACCCCAAGGAAGTTCTGTGGTCTTACATAACAACTGCACAATAATCAAGAAGGCTAGTAGAGGAAATGAGCAGGGGATTTTGTGGGAGTGGAAGTAAGAACACAGTCAGATGAAAACATGGGGTTATGGCTAACTAGGTCTCTAGGAGATCCCAAAAGCCACTGAGTCCACGATTTGGGGAGTTGCGTATTCTTAAATGACGAGGCACAAGAAAACCTCCTAGGTGACATATTTATTTTAATTTAAGTGAGAATCTAGCATTTGTGTAAACCTAGGACTGTGTGTCAGACTGAGAATATCTTAGAAATGGTGATGGCGAACCATGTGCAAACCTGTGATGGAGAATGCCTGTTAGAAGATGGGATTTGATGGCTTCAAAAGTTAATTTCTGGATAGTCAAGGTTGTATGGAATGGGGTACTTAACATCCCTGGAAGTGATATCTTGGTTGATTGTATTTGGGATTTTGAAAACCACTCATGAAGAAGGCTTTTGGAGATATAAGCACATAGAGGCAGAGTGTTAAAACTTACTTTTTACTAGCCGGGCATGGTGGAGTGTGTCTGTCGTTCCAGTTATTTGGAAGGCTGAGGCGGAAGGATTGCCTAAGCCCAGCAGGTTGAGGCTGCGGTGGTCATGAGCGTGCCGCTGCACTCCAGACTGGGCGACAAGAGTGAGACTCCAGTCCCCCCATCCCCCCAAAAAAGAAAAAACTTACTTTTTAAATTTGTTAGTCATGTGCTATCAGTTAAATCATAGAACCATTGTTTGGAGCATGGGAAGTTATAATACACATTTTTGACAGACACATTAATTTTCTTATACTGGGTTTTGAACTAGATTAAATAATTAACTCTGATTTGAGATGTGGAAAGTGTGATATTTTCTAAATGTTAATACTGTGGTTTTTAGATGGCTTATGCTTCAGAGATTTAATTCCTGCCAGATTCACTTCTTTGTAAAACCCAAAAGTTGTCTGCATTTTGCATCAAACGTTCACATTTTTCAGGAAGCTATCTTTTTTCACCAAAGATAATTCCTGCTGAGATTTAAATGAATAGGACCCTGGTCACCTTGGGGCATAAAACATGTCTAATTGTCCCATCATTTTATTGGAATATTATTTAAAATTTTGCCAACTTCATTAAGACATAAGGACCAAGTGAGAAAGAGCAATTCAGCTAAAATAATTAGCTGAAATTTTTCATTCGTGAAGTCTTTTGCCAACCTTAATCATTAACCTGGCCTTTAACAACTTGCGCTTTCTTACTGACAGCCTGTCTCTCATCTTGAACTCCCCATTTCAACTGAAATTCTCCTTCCTTAAGATAAACTTTACACTGCCTCTTCAACCATCTAAGCAGCAGGGGAGCGCTTTGAAAAATAGAGTAGTAGCAATGTCAAGATATGCTGAGAGATGAATTAAAAAACTGCCCTGACTAACTCTCTGGCTGCTCAGAGAGCCATTTAATCCATTCATGGAGCCATCTCTTAATAACATGCTTTACGTGGGAAAGTTGACAAGAAAACGTAGAGAGGTGGGGTCCTCTTATTTCCGTTCATCATGGCAAAAACACAAATACCAAATCTCACTTTTTCTAAGATCCTTAAGATGCACAGCTAAGAAGAAACATGAGAGTTTTTTTAGGATAATAGTTTACAATTCTTTCATTGTGACACACAAGGCAGATGGTAGATCACGTGCTGGCTCCTCCCGTGGGTTGTTTTAAGTAGCTCCTCAGGTGTTTGGGATTTGCAGCCAAATTTGAGGACAACTGGCTGGTAGAAAGAAGATGACACGCAGCCTCATTGATAACATAAAAGCTTCAGAGTAGAAGATTGCTATCATTACTTTAATTTTTCTTAAAAAATTGTCTATTCCCCTCTTGCCTCTAAGTGAGATCAGTTGTCAGTTTGCCTCTCTGCCTTTGCTGAATTAAGAATTGCTAACGCACTGCTAATGGCTAACTGGGACTTTTTGATTACAAAAAATGTCTAGATCATTCAAAATCAGTGTTAACATATTGTAAAACTTCCTTTTTATATGCTTTTTAAAAATGGCTCTAGCAAAAGGTTGCTTAAGGGTCTTAAGATACAAAGAACTCTTATTAAGCAATAAGAAAGTTCACTTAGGTCATGAATGGGCATCTTATAAGAAAATAAAAATAGGTAATCACATCTTAAAGGAAATTTAACTCTATTATTAATACAATAAATATATTTTGAAACCATAAGAGCATAGCATTATATGTCAGATCTCATCGAGTTAGGAAAAATGATAAAATGATTCCTGGATATAGTGAGGTGTTGAGATTTTCTCAATGTAGGGATGGTGACTATTGGTATAGCTGTTTTTGAGGAAGATTAGACAATATAAAGTCAAATTCTTAAAAATATGCATGTTGTTTGCACAATGAAGCAGAATTTTAGGAATTAGCATAAGAAATAATTCGTCAAAAAATTTATACACAGATGTTCATAGTAACTTTTAAAATAATATTCAAAATCTGAAAATGACTTTAATGGTCACTGATTAATAATTTTTGCATATCCTTTCAAAGGTCCATGAGGTAGCCATGAGAAATAAAAATACAGATGTATGCTTATCTACATAAACAGGTGTTTAGTATATAATGTTAAATAAAAACTCCATGCTATAAAATGATATATGTGCAATATATACACATACATACTAACATAAATATATACATGACTTGATAAAAGTGAGAATATTATATATGAATATATTTTAGCAATAGTTCTCCTTGAGATTATTTTTTCTCTTTCAATCTCTATATTTTACAATTTGACTCTAACATTTTAAGAAGTATACATGACGATTAAATTAAAATTTGCTGCAATTTAGCTTCAAAACATCTGGTTGCTTTTAAAGCGTTTCTTTCGAGCTCTTGAAAGGGCCCAGAAAGACAATTGGAGCTACTGACTTATGCAGGGTTTTTTACTCTATCCAGTTCTTGCCAAAACTATAAACCTAAAGTAATCCCAAAGTTATAAGGCAAATAAAGTCCAACTTGGACGGGTCTGTTTCTGAAATGAAGACCTAGTTAATATCAATTCTCCTTCTCTTCATCCCATTTCATTTTCGTTGATGACTAAAATTTAAATGAGAGGACAAATATACTACTATAAAAATATTATTCAAATTCTATTTGTCTCAAGCTCGGTTTGAACCCCAAGTGAATAGTTGCCTACCATATCCAGGTTCTGAAGAGAGGCCTGTGGTGCCAGATGATCAAAGCAGGGCTAACCAAGGCAGTAATCAAATGCCATTTCACAACTGTTAACTGATCATTCACCTCTGGACTATAAAGAGCTTTGAGAGATTGAGAGAATTTGTTGTTGATTAGAAAAGAGTTTTAGGAAAGATTTGTCAAGATACTACATGCACCCACCCCATGTTCTTATACCTCCCCACCATGGAGGAGAGGTGGAGATGCTCTTCTCTAATTTTAGGTCTAAAGAAATGGACTTCAATGAAACTATTTGGAACATTTGATATGTGCCTCCCTAGAACAGGAGTGCTGGGTCACTGGTATCTGTTAGTTGATGCCTGAGAGATTGAAAAGCTTCGGATTAATCCAGTCCTCTTTTGACGGGCGGCATGGTTGTTTCCAGGTTCTTGCTATTGTGAACAACGCTGAGATAAACATACGTGTGCAGGTATCTTTTTTATAGGGTGATTTGAATTCTTTAGGGTATATTCCCAGTAGGGGGATTGCGGGGTCATATGGGAGGTTGATATTTAGAGCTTTTAGGAATCGCCACACTGCTCTCCACAGAGGTTGCACTAGTTTACACTCCCACCAACAGTGTAGAAGTGTTCCCTTTTCACCACACCCTCTCCAGCAGCTGTTATTTTTTGAGTTGTTGATAATTGCCATTCTGACTGGAGTTAGGTGGTATCTCAGTGTGGTTTTGATTTGCATCTCCCTGATGATTAGTGAGGTTGAACATTTCTTCATGTGTCTGTTGGCTGCTCGGATGTCCTCTTTTGTGAAGTGTCTGTTCATATCTTTTGCCCATTTGATAATGGGGTTGTTTGTTTTTTTCTTTTCAGCACGTTTTAGTTCCTTGTAGATCCAGGATGTTAAGTCTTTGTCAGACCTGGTGTTGGCGAATATTTTTTCCCAGTTTGTAGGCTGTCTCCCTGCTCTCTTGATAGTTTCTTTGGCCTTGCAAAAGCTTGTCAGTTTAATAAGGTCACACTTGTATGGTACATATACATGATGGAATACTACACAGCCATAAAAAAAAAATCATGAATTTCACAGCAACCTGGATGGAACTAGAATCTATAATACTGAGTGTCCTCTCACAGAAACAAAGATTCGAGTATCACATGTTCTCACTCATATAATGGACCTTGAACATCCAATGTAGTACTATAAGAAAATGACTGACAGTACTGGGAAACTATGGGGGTGGGGAATGGGATTAACAGTAGCAAATATCTGTCTGGGGATGGGGAAACACCTCTTATCAATAGGGTGCCTGAATGAAACGTACTTGTACACCTAACCCTTAACTGTACCCCACAAAACCATAATAAAAAATATTGACTATAATAATAATAATAATAATAAAAATAATAATCTATTCAAAGAATCACTACTTTTGTTTTAGACTTTTCATGTAAACAACAATGTAATAAATACCACCAGCATGTAGAATTAAATGAACTATAAAATAAAACTATGGTCCAAGGAAGCCCATTAAGGAAAAAAAAAAAGAAAAGCTTCGGATTATATCTGGTCAGTTCTCAAGCAGATCAAAGAGTTGCTGCAATGAAAATGGCTTGAATGTCCAGAGTTTATCAGAACATAGTATATGTTTCACAGAAACCAAATATGGCTAAGATGGAAGTGGCTAGAGAGATATTCTGGAGTCATCTTAGAGGGGGTGAAAAGCATCAGTAGAAAGAGACATGTGCTGAGCACGTAGAAAGGAGTGAAAGAGAAAAGAGTGAAGAGCCTGAAGAGGTCCTTTGCCAGCTTGCAAATGAGATGATGGAGCTTCTGACACACCCACGCATGAGAGTTTACTTTAAAAACTTGCCATTCTCAAACATACTACCAGTCATTGCCTGGCCCATGCCCTACTCCCATTTCTATCCTGAAGAAGCCTGGGAATGAGGGAGGATTTAACAGGGAAAATGAGAAGTGTCCCTCAAACTCTCATTTTTCATGCCTAAGACAGGCCTGAGCTAGAGGAAGGGAGATGGTTTCACTTTAAAATAAGTTGGGCATTTGCCAAAACAATTCTTAGCAAAAGAAATAAAACATAAAGAAAAACTTCCAGAATTTAAACTTTAATAAGGATACAATAATCAAAACAGCCTGATATTGGCACAAGAACAGGCATATGGACCAATGAAACAGGATAGAGATTCCTGAAGCAAAACTTCAATTTCTCAACCAGCTCGTCTTCGACAAAGCCTCCACCATCAACCACTGGGGAGAGGAGAAACGATTTAGTAAATGGTGCTAGGAAAACTGGGTGACCACATGCAGAAGATTGATACAGGACTCCTACATATCACCATACACAAAAATCAGCTCTAAATGGATCAAAGACCTAAACATAAAACCTCAAACTACAAGAATCTTAGAAAACACAGAAGACACCCTTAAAGAAATTGGAGTAGGCAACCAATTCCTGATCAAAACCCCAGATGTCTATGCCATAAGAGATGAGATCTACAAGTGGGACCTCATTAAACTGAAAAGCTTCTGCAAAGCAAAAGAAACCATCAAGAGAGTGGGGAGACAGCCCACAGAATAGGAAAAGATATTTGCCAACTGTATATCCGACAAAGGCCTGACATCCAGGATCTACAAGGAACTCAAATGTGCCAAAAGGAAAAAAACAAACAGCATTAAAAAGTGGGCAAAAGACATGAATAGACACTTCTCAAAAGAAGATATACAGGCAGCCAACAGACACATGAAAAAGTGCTCAGCCTCACTAATCATCAGAGAAGTGTAAATCAAAACCACACTGAGATACTACCTAACCCCAGTAAGAATGGCCATCATTAATAAAACAAGCAATAACAGATGCTGGTGAGGATGTGGAGAAAAGGGAATGCTTCTACACTGTTGGTGGGAATGCAAATTAGTTCAACCTCTATGGAAAACAGTATAGCAATTTCTAAAAGAACTAGGAATTGACCTTCCATATGACCCAGCAATCCCCCTACTGAGAATATACCTGGAAGAACTCAAATCATTCTACAAAAAAGACACTGGCACGCATATTCTCTGAAGCACTATTCACATAACAAAAACATGGAACCAACCATGCTACCTATTGAAACTGGACTGAATTAAAAAAATGTACATGACGGAATACTGCACAGTCATAAAGAAGGACTTCACAGCAACTTGGGTGAATTTAGAGTCTATAATACTCAGCGATCTATCACAGAAACAAAGAACAGAGAACCACATGTTCTCACTAATAAGTAGACCCTGAACATTTACCATAATATTGTAAGAAAGGGATTGACAGAAGTGGGATACTGCCAGGGTGAGGTGGGGGACACACAATATCAGTAAGGGTACCTGATCTCAAACCAGGCAAAGTGAGGACTAAAGGGAGGCCCAAACTTTACCTGTACAATGTCCGCTCGTATACCTATTCCTGAATTGTACCCACATCTTTTTTTTTTTTATTTAAAATTTTTTTTTTTTTT
>NW_007251266.1:178651-253564 GCF_000164805.1 Carlito syrichta
AGTTGGAGTCTCACTCTGTCACCCAGACTGGAGTGCAGTGGCTGCTCCTGGCCACCGCAGCCTCGACCTGCTAGGCTCCGGGAATCCTTCAGCCTCAGTCTTCCAAGTAGCTGGAATTACAGGCGTGCACTACCACGCCCGGCTGGTTTTTTGATTTATTGTAGAGATGAGGTCTCTCTGCCCAGGCGGGTCTCAAACCCGCGGGCTCAGGCAATTCACTCACTTCAGCCTCCCAAAGGCGCAGGATTACAGGCTGAGCCATCGAGCCCGGCTTGTACCTACATCTTTAAAATAAAAAATATATAAAAATATGTTGGGCATTTGGATTACTCCAACTATTACTGACTTGTGAGTACATGCACACTTTGGGAGTAAAGAACTGGTGGAAATGTTATTAACCAAGCATGACCAGAAAAGCTACAGGGCCTGCCTGTGTGGACATACACTGTCAAGAGAAGACTGGCAGTATTTTAGCATGTATAATTTTTTCCTTTCTATCTCTCTCCTCTATTTATCTTCCTTATTTAAAATAAATCATAGATATCAAGACACCTCACCTTTAAAACTATGCACCTCCTAAGACTAAGAACACTTGTTTCCAGGACCATGCTATCAGTATCAGGACTAAAAAAAGTAATTGTCAGTAATTCCAAATCATCTAGTATCTAGTTCATATGCAAAATTTCTCAAATGTTGCACTAATATCTTTGTAGCTGTTATTATTTCTTTATTTACTCAGCATCCAATCTGATTAGTACATTTGTGGTTACGTCTCGCTGGTCTCTTCTGATCTAGTAAAGTCCGTCGGTTGCTTTATATGCTACTGCTTTTTGAAGAATCCAGGATATTCTTTGTATAGAATACCCTCTAATTTGTATTTTGTTGATCGTTTTATCTTGTTACAGATCAGCATTTTCCTCTATCCTTTATATTTTCTATAGGCTGCAGTAAATTCGTTTCAGAGTAAACATTTTTTATATCTTTTTTTCAAGAATAAAGTGATGCTTTCTTATTAAGTCATGTCTGATTGTCCTGATAATAGAGATCTAAATGTATTCATTTGGCTATTATTGTGACCTTACACTTTTCCCTTTGTGATTAGTAAGAACTGAATTCTTGTGACTGGGAAATTTTGAATATTCTGCTCCCCAACCACTTCTCAACTAATGGTTTTAACATTCTTTAGTGATACATTTCTTAATAAATCACAATATTGTGGATTTGCAAACTGGCAATTTGACAATTATATTTTTTCTTTTACATTTATTAGCTAGAATTTTTTCTGTGTGTATAAAAAAATTCTGTTTGTTCTCTTTTTCTTCTGTTTTAGCATATCTATAGATTTAGGGATTTTAATTTATATTCATAGGTTTCAATTCATTACTATTATGATAATTTTTGCTGTTAAATTTATTCCACATTTGACAATGAATGCTCCTTCTAGCTGGGTCCTTTATTCATTTTTGACAGAACCCCAATAAGTACTGACTCACTAATTTGTGTCAGGATCCCTTCATACTTTTCAAACACCAGATCTAGAATTAGTCATGTCTTCATATAACTCTGCTTCTTTTCATGGGAAATGTATTTAGAAAACAAAATCTAGTTAATAGGTATGATTATTTCTAGTGGCGTATCATTGCTTCTGAGTCTTTTTAGTGGACAGAACTAGAAGATATATTTAAAAGGAAATTGACTATTTTATATTAATATTTTCATTACAGATTAAACAATGCAGATTTGGGGTTTTTTCCTTATTTTTATTCCATAGTGCTTTCTCCTTTTAATACACTGAAAATCCTGGTTCTCAATTTTTCTTGTGAATTTTAATTTATATTAATAGGATATAGTTTACTTTATCCTAATTATGGATATGTGTGTATTTCTATTACATTTACTGAATGAAATTTAAATACAACATCTTTTTGGCAGATATGTTTTACAGATATATTTAAAAATATATCCCACTAAAGTGTAGGAGTAATACTGTGTGTAACAGATACTTGAAACAATTTTTTAATCTCCATGGTTTTATTATGTTCATATGGTTCTGTCTGTGTTACATTTTAGCATCAGCTATCTTTTTATTTTAGGTAAGATTTCTCTTTTGAAATATGCAAAGCATTTATACAGTTCAAAAGTTAAACCAATATCAACAGTATATTCAGAGAGGCCACATTTCTATCCCTCTCTTTTCCACCCCATTCTCAATCCCTATATGAAGCCATTTCCTTTAGTTTTTTTTATATTGGCCTATTATAAATGAGACAGGGGAATTATATGCCTAAACATACCTGCCAAAAAGAGAAGCTAGGATTCAACCCAGGGCAAGCTGGTTGCAGAGGTAAAGTACTCAGCTACCTTACGAAGGCCATATTGAAGCAACTTTATGGAAAACAACAAAAAACAAAAAATAGCAGGTCCTATCACTTGCTGTTTGTGTGACATTGAGAAAATTTCTTGATTTCTCTGGATTTCATTTTCTTCATTTAAGAATGAAGGATACTAGGCCAAGTGCAATGGCTGAAGCCTGTAATCCCAGCATTTTGGGAGGCCGAGGCAAGAGGATTGCCCAAGTTCAAGGGTTCGAGACCAACCTGGGTAACTTGGTGAGACCTCGTCTTTACAATAAATCAAAAAATTAGCCCAGTGTGATAGTATGCGCCTATACCTCCAGCTACTTGGAAGACTGAGGCAAAAGGATTGCCTGAGTCCAGCAGGTCGAGGCTTCGGTGGCCACGAGCATGCCACTGCACTCCAGCCTGGGTGACAGAGTGAGACTCCAACTTAAAATGCCCAGCAGGTCGAGGCTGCAGTGGCCAGGAGCGGCCACTGCACTCCAGTCTGGGCAACAGAGTGAGACTCCAACTCAAAAAAAAAAAAAAGAATTAAGGATACTAATGTCTACTTTGCAGAAATGTAACAAAGAATAGAGGTAAGTTATGCAAAGTTAGTATCAAATTGCTAGGCACCTATCCTTTACTCAATAAATGTTTTCCATTATTATAACTAGTAACGTTATAATAATATCAGTCATATAGAAGAACTCTAGAAACTTTTAATACTGAGTTGTCACTGAAAATTTTATGATCTGATTTTATGTCAATTTTATTTAACAAAATTAAAAATTTCTAAGAATTAATGAACTCGACTCCTTGGGCCAAAAGTGCAAACAAGCCTGGGCTTGGTAATTCATGGTCTCAAAAAGGTTAAAAGAAAGTCAGGTTTAAAAACGACACATGTGACAACCACAGGACTCAGCAATTATACTCAGACATTTATTCCAAACAAATGAAGACTTGTGTTCACACAAAAACCTGCATATGTTTACTCATAGCAGCTTTATATGTAAAAGCCAGAGACCAGAAACTATCCAGATGTCCTTCAATGGATTAATGGTCAAATTGGGGTACACATGTGCCATAGGTACTGCTCAGAAATACCAAGAAATGGATTATTGAAACATGCAAAAACCTGGGCAAACCTCAAGTGAATTATGTTGAGTGAAAAACAACCACTTGTGCTGAGTGAAAAAAGTCACTCATGAAATATAAAAATAAAGAAAATTATAATAAAAATTATAGAAACGAGGCAACTCCCTGGGGTCCCCTCTCACTATGGGAGCTTTTCCGTCCTCTTAATAAATCCTGCTTTCAAAAAAATATATAGAAATAGTCCAGGTGCAGTGGCTTATATCTATAAATCCAGCACTTTGGAGGCTGAAGCAGAAGGTTCTCTTGAGACCAGGAGTTCAAGATCAGCCTGGACAACACAGTGAGATCCTATGTCCAAAAATATTTACAAATTAGCCAAGCATGGTGATGTACCCCTGTAGTCCTAGCTACTTGAGAGGCTGCAGTGGGAGGAGAACTTAGGTCCAGGAGATAGAGGCTGCAATCAGATTAGTAGTTACCCTGGAGTCCAGGCAGATGAAGAGAAATGGGCGTTTCTATAAAGGGCAACAGGAAGGCTTCTGGTGGTTGAAGTGTTCTTTGTCTTTTTGTATCAATGTCAGTATCCCAGCGGTGTGATGATGGTTTTGCCAGATGTTAGCCTTGTGAGGAGACTAGGTAAAGGTTGCAGAATCAGTCTGTACTTTTCCTTACAACTACCCATGAACCTAACATTATTCCAGAAAAAAGTGTGTAATTAAAAAAAAAAAAAAAAGAATCTCAGATGACTTTGCGGCATTGCTTCGTTTTTCAAAATAAAGGCTTTAATATTTTAGTGGGAAAGAATGTTCCACTACTGCTAGAAGGCATATAGAAACAACAAGGCTATTTCTAGCTGAAGTACATCTTGCTTAAATGTGTTAGTTTAATTTCCTCATTGTTTTCTTTTACTGTTTGCAATATAAGATATTCTTATGCTCCCTATATTTTAAATAATTTTTATCCTGTGTTTAATTCAAAGAAGGTTGAAGCATGCAGAGGTGGGATTTAATTTGTATAAAATCCTCTTAATAGCATGGTCTAATTAAGACACCCATTAAATTCATGTAATGCTAATTTAATTTGGAGGCAAATGTAATTGAGCACTATTGGATTTCTTTTAACATAAAATTAGCACAGTGGACATCAAATGGATGTGCTAATTGGATATTGTTATCAGAAATATAATATAAATGAAAATCATACACTGCTATCTTGATAGAATTATTTTACAGTATGAGATTTACTGAGCTTACTAGATTTACTAGCATAATTTATATAAAGCTGTATGAGAAAGACTGTTAATGACTGTTTTTCTGAAGACAAATATCATTCAATAGTTTTTTTCTGATGTTAGTAAATGCCG
Source organism: Carlito syrichta (assembly GCF_000164805.1). Taxonomy (NCBI): domain Eukaryota; kingdom Metazoa; phylum Chordata; class Mammalia; order Primates; family Tarsiidae; genus Carlito; species Carlito syrichta. Next base: position 183,449 of record NW_007251266.1, read on the forward strand.
TGGCCCCTGCCTTAGGTAGTTTGTTACACTGGTGAAATTTATAATTGTAGATTGAGCACATTGACTTGTATTGAGGCAGCAGATCTCAAACTTTTTCATCTCAAAATCTTTATACCCTTAAAAATTATTCAGGACTTCAAAGATCTTTTATTGATCTGGGTTATATCCATTGATACTTATCATATGATGAATTAAAACTGAGAAATTTAAAAAATATGTTTTTAATGTATTTAAAATAGCAATAAAACCATTCTATTAACACAAAAGCATAGTTTTTTAAATAAAATATACAGATATTCCAAATGTTGGCAGATTTCATTGTAAGTTGTAAGAAAATTACATTTGTTAATATCACACTATTGAAAAGTCTGTAAGTACTGGGAAGCTTTCAACGTCTTGGTTGACACATATTATTTAGAATTTGAATTTTTGCTTAAAAGCTGTCTGTTGTTTTCTTCAAAGTGTCTGCTGAGTACTCAAGTCTGAATAACCATAGGTTATTGTTCATTCTTTCAATAAAAATCATGCTAATGAAAAAAGCAGATAGTTCATTATACAAGTCAAAAAATTGCTCAAGTGCTTTTTCTTGAAATAACCACTAAGCTTCAGTATGGAGCAAACATCATTTTATATAAATTACTCATTTTGTTACAGAGGATTTATTTATTTTTTATTTTTTGAGTTGGAGTCTCACTCTGTCGCTCAGACTGGAGTGCAATGGCCGCTCCCAGCCACTGCAGCCTCGACCTGCTGGGCTCCGGCAATCCTTCCGCCTCAGCCTTCCGAGTAGCCAGAATTACAGGCACGCGCTACCACGCCCAGGTGATTTTTGATTTATTGTAGAGATGAGGTCTCACCAAGTTGCCCAGGCGGGTCTCAAACCCGTGGGTTTAGGCAATCCACTCACCTCAGACTCCCAAAGCGTGGAATTACAGGCTGAGCCCCTGAGCCCGGCTTACAGAGGATATTTAAAAGATTTGTAGCAAGGTGCCAATATGTAAATAAAATGAATAATTTTTATAGCTCCAATAAGAACATTATCATATAAAATTGGCATTATCTTCTGCCTGCAGGTGGGTGGCCTTGGAGAATACATTGACTGCTAGAACGGTTTGGTGCCCAAATCTTGAATCATGTTAAGACACCAGCAGTTCTACCCACAATTCTTTTGCATCATTAGTACAAATGTCAACACAGTGAAAAAGTCAAATAATGTCTTAGAATTATTATGAAAGCTCTATAGATCTTGAGGATCTCCCGAAAGTGTCTTGGGGATTCCCAGAACTCTGTGAACCATACTTTGACAAAGCTATAGTAAGGTCCAGGCTTGCCTAGATGGCTTTGAATCAGGGTATACATAACACTTACAAAGAGAGGTGGACTTATTTCTGTGAGGATTGCAGATTGCTCTCCTTGTTCTCTTACAAACTGGGGATACTATGAGTTTTAACGGGAAGACCGAAAACTTTTCTGGCCCCAGATTCATACAATGTATCTCCTTTGTTTGTCTTTTACATACAATTTTTGTGTCACAAATAGTACATGAAGAGGGCTTCACTTCAAATATTTGGAGGGTGGAGAAAGTAAGGGTGAGTAGAAAACTTTAATAGTTTCAAAGTATGCAGTGGTGGAAATTTTGTATTGCTACATGCTTGATAAGATGACTGGCAATAAACACGTAAAAAGAATCATTAGCAAACGAATGTAGTACATATTGTACTTTGCTAAGTCCTAGGATTTTATTATTTATTGTTTAAAGAATATTGTTTTCTTTGGCTAGTTTGGACAGGATGTATGCGAAGAATGGAGTGAAATTCTAATATTTTGTATTTTACGGACTTTAAACAAGAAAGAAGGTTGTATTTAAAATATTTAGCCTTGAAATAAAGGATAAAAATGCACAATATTAACAATTATGTATCTTTAATGCTTTTTGCCACATAGGTGACAATTATTGGGTGAAAGATTTTCTATCAGGGGAAGCGCTTTATTTCTGTCCCTGGGTTCTTCTAAAAATACTGGATATTTTTGTTATTTTTTTTCAAGTTATTACTCTGTCATAGATTGTATTCTTATTTGAAAAATAATAGTAAATCCCAAATATTTCACATTGGGAAAAATGAGATTTCGAATGGAATTAGTTGATGTACAAGATGGAAATCTTGCTGAAGGTTTTGTGATTCAGTCATTCTAAGATTCCAGATTTTTTCTTTTTCTTTTTTTTTTTGAGTTGGAGTCTCACTCTTTCACCCAGAGTGGAGAGCAATGGCACACTCCCGGCCACCGCAGCCTCGACTCGCTGGGCTCAGCTGATCCTTCCGCCTCAGCCTTTTAAGTAGCTGGAACCACAGGTGCGCGCTACCACGCCCATTTCATTATTAATTTGTTGTAGAGATGAGGTCTCGCCAAGTTGCCCGGGCGGGACTTGAACCCGTGATCTCAGGCAATCCACTCGCCTCGGCCTCCCAAAGTACTGGGATTACAGGATGAGCCACCGAGCCCGGCCTAGGTTTTTTTCATGTGTGACAATTTTGTTCTTTGCTGTTTCTAAAGCAATTATGAAAGAAACAAAACTAAATGACAGAGTACAAATAAGACTAATAGGATGTACTTATCAGAATGTTGGATTGTGGATACGGGACTTGAATTCTGCTGCCATTTCTATGAACAGAACATTGTTTACTTTATGCAGATTTTGGAAAAGTGATAGGTAAATGATGTTATAATTCAAGATTCTCTGAAGACAGATGGAGACCTGGAAATAACAGCTGAGAGTGGCTCAGGTGAACCATGGGCTCACTCACTGAAGAGTGCTTGGATGGGACCTGGAAAGCTGAGTAGTGCCAGAAGCTGGTGAGAGAAGGTGACACCCTATTTGTCATTCCCTGATGAAACCTAGAATCATGTTTTCCCTCATTCTAACAGTTTATTTTCTTTGCTCATTTTATTAGATGCCAAGCTGATGTGATATATTTTTACCTCAAAATATCTACTTCCTGTGGCTCAGAAATAGTTTCCATTAACCCTAGTGTATACAGCAGTATCTCTGATTCTTCCACAGTGCAGATAAAGAGAATTAAAAAGATCCAACTCACCATGCCTCTGTTTAGTAACCCAGTCTCCTCTAAAGCCCTGGTAGCCAGGTAATTGTGACTGTGTCATTCCCTGACCTCTCCTGTTCCTATCTTCCCTTCCTTTTACCCTCAGGCCAGCCTCTTGCTCCTCTGTACCATGGACACTTATAGCATCCCCAGCTTTTTTTTTTTAGTTCGAGTCTCACTTCATTGCCCAGGCCGGAGTGCAGTGGCACACTCACAGGCACTCCAGCGTCGACCTGCTGGGTTCTGGAGATCCTTCTGCCTCTGCCTTCCAGGTAGCCAGAACTACAAGTGCACGCTACCATACCCGGCTGGTTTTTGATTTATTGTAGAGACAAGGTCTTGCCAAGTTGCCCGGGCTGGTCTCAAAGCTATGGGCTTGGACAATCCACTTACCTCAGCCTCTCAAAGTGCTGGGATTATAGGCTGAGCCACCGAGAGCAGCCATAGCCACAGTTTTGATTATCTTTCCACCACTCAACCATATGGAGAATGAGGGAGAAAGCTACTCTTGAGGGGATTCTTTGACTTAAGGAACCAGATATCTTTTCCTCAGCTAAACTTTCCTTCTTGGCATGTCACAAGGAAGGGGAAAGGTATCGTCGTCTTGGAATGAGGCAAGGAGGTGTCCCTCAGTCCTAATAATGTTCCAGAAGGACCAAATATGTAGAAGTCTGCAGTCCAACCTGCAGAATAAGTTTGGCACTTTCTGCATCTCCATCAGAATTTTTTTATTCCCTGATTTTAATTTCCTGACTGTGCTGAAGTGGAGAAAAACAAAAGCGATGAAGCATATAGTAAGCACCCACTGATTTGACATGTCAGCTCATTTAGTTGGCATGACACTTCCCGAGATAGTTACTATTATTGCCATTTAGTAATGAAAACATGGTGGCTCAGAGTAGGTAAATAATTTTCCCAAGGTCTCATTCCTAGTAAACCTAAATCCAATTTTTTCATTCTTCTTCCCATATCGTGCTGTTATCCAGTCACCACATTCTCACCATTTTACAATCACTGTTCAACTCAGAACTTCCTCTTTATCCCTAATAAGTTACCTGGTCCTTGGCATTGCTTTACATATTCATGACCAGCAGTGTCCTTCCCAGTGTGTGAGGCAATGATGAGTGTTTTTTCTTATGTGGCTGCTCAGTAGAAATGTCATGGACCATACTACACACCGAGGCCACCTCCAAAGATGCACACTTATGTGAACAGCAGATTAAATGACCTGGCGGAGGCTGTCAAAGTAGGCACTGCCTATACATACAATAGAAAATAGTATTCTAAATTTTAAAATGACTTCAAGGTCTTGCTTTCTAATTCGAATTCAATGTCACCTAACTTTTTTTTATAAGGATTCTTGGCCATAGCTAAAGACTCTTTTAAACTTGTAAGTGTTTTTTAATGAGGAACTTTTTAAAAGTCCAGATAAAAGCCCACTATTCAGTAGTTAGAATAATTCAGTGAAATTAACCATGTAAATGCTCAATGAAGCAAATGATTAAAGAGGGAATGAATAAAAATAAAGATTAAAATGGATAAAATCGTATTTTGTCTTTTGCGGGGCTGCTTATAGATTGTAATTAAATTGTGGTGGCTCAAAAGCAACCTTATCACTCACCAGGTATGAAAAATATGTTGATGCGTTTTCTTTGTTTTAGAGTGACAAGGCAGATATCACTTTTTTCACTTAAAAAATATTCAGTGCATCATTCTTTAACATTTGCTTTACTGGTGATTACTGAATATAGCAACTCTTTTGCTGTTGGGATACTTTTAAGCCTTTGCCATTCTGATAACCTCAGACACATTCCCACAATACCCGCAGTCAGAACTGAGATGTTTTTGTGGTTGAAAGTACTGCTATCTTTTTCAATGATGGCCATGTTTGAGAGCATAGGAAATAGCTATATTTATAAGCTGACATTAAAGCATGAATGTTCTCAGAGTTCTCTTTAGTTTACTGAGCTCCTTAATATACATGACCTCAATTTTATCACTATAAAATAATGAAAAGAAGCTAATGTAATTATTATCATCCCTATTTTACAAGGGAGGAATTAAAGATCGAAGAAGCTAAGTGACTTTCTCAAATTCCTCAAATAAAGATTTTGAAGGAACTCAGATTGAAATCCATGCAGGTTGACTTCAAAGTCCAAGTTCTTTTCTCCAGACTTCAATGCCTCCCGTGAGTTGACAAGATTAAACAGGAACTAAGTAGAGCTATTTTTTCATACACGTCCTTCATACAAGTCATCATTAAGCAGCTACTGGGTATTAACGTTGTTCCCAGAGGTTTGCAGTACAGATGGGTGAATGAGCTGCTGTACGTGCCCCCAGGCCACAGGCATGTCGGCGGATATGGATACCATAGGGAAGTAAATAGTTGTCAGGAACAACTCACCAGGGGAGCACAGTGATGATGGGAAACTATATCTTTCAGAAATTCTACATTGCCCAAGAAAAAGCACCCCTCTCTTTTTTTCAGTTTCTTAACCAAACATCTGCTTAACATGGATAGAAACTATCACTGTATTGTTATATATACTAATGTATATATATGTGCATAGCTGGAAACAGAACCCAGACCTCATGACCTTAAGCAGAGGACCTGCTCCAATCTCCCTGAAAATCATCACAATAAGCTAATCATGTTTTCATATTTTTCTTCATCCATGTTTTACTTCCGCAGACGTTTATAGGTCCATTGGTCACAGGTGGATTCACATAGGGGTTGTATACCTGTTCACACAGAAGCAAAGAGTCAGTGGAGACAGAAACATATGAAGTCTTGATTTTGCTCTAGTATGAACTCAAAAATGCATTTTAACCTAACCATGTTCATTTTTCAAAACATCAGGTGATTTCAGAGTTGCTTCTAAGACACGTAAACTTGGAAGGACAGAGCTTCTCTTTTTTCACTGAGCTTCTGTAGAGTATCAGTCATATTGCTGTTCTAAGATCTTGTCTTCACTTCCTAGTTCCCTTGTGGAGGGTCCTCCAAATTCTGAGGAAGGTACTCCAGTTACCAAGCTGACATAGTGCCCAATTTACATAAGCTGCTACCCTCTCTCGCATAAAGCAATGTCACCAGTGGAACAAATGGTGCAACGTAGTTGCATACTTAGTTTATTCACCTTGATACTATGTCCTAAATGTCAAGGATAGAACTGATACCATTTCTAAGGCTCTCTGAACCATGTAGGATGCTCATAAGATTTGATAAGCTTCTTATTTATGACTCAAAGTTTAGTCAACGTTAGCTCATACTTTGTCTTGTGCTACACCTTCCAAAGCTCCATCTCAAGCCTTCCTGTAAGGTGAAGTTTACCAGACAACACACATATCACTTCTTCCTTAGCTATTATTTTCTTCATTTGCTGGTGACTTTCCTCAGCTTGATTACTAGCTTGAAAAAGATTGCTTTAGTTAGGACATCCTGGAGTAATTTCTGTACTGCTAAATATTAGGCAGATCCTCCAATCTTCTTGATTAAGTTCCATCTAGGTTCTGGCTTATTTCTTTTTAATGTTTTGGGGGCAGAGTCTCACTCTGCAACCCAGGATGGAGTGTAATGGCATTATCATAACTCACTGTAACCCGAAACTCCTGGGCTCAAGTGATCCTCCTGCCTCAGCCTCCTGAGTAGCTGGGACTACAGGTGCACATCACCATGCCAAGTTAATTTTTGAAATTTTTTGTAGAGATGAGGGCTCACTCAGATTGGTCTTGAACTTCTGACTTTAAGCAGTCCTCCAACCTCTGCCTCCCAAAGTTCTGGGATTATAGGTATGAGCCACCACACCTAGCAAGGTTCTGGTTCATTTCTTTGAAAGATTTTTTTTTTGGAAGATCCATACACTTTGCCTTTCTTTTCACTATCATAATTATACATTACCAACTAAAGTCAGTTATTCTAAAGTCACTTATTTAGTATATTCTATTTGTACTAACACTGGCACAGATTTTATTCCTCAGCATTCATAACCATGTAATTGTGCATGTTTAATCACGTATATGTTTGGGATTTCCCACCAGCTGCGTGTGTCTTTCTAGATAGCATATCTCCCTATAAAAGACTCCTTCTTCCTCGATCATTCCACTTGATAATTTGAAATCCCATGTTCTCTAGAGTGAGACTTTCATTGCTGATAAGTATAAGTCAGTGAAACATGTTGCTTTGACCAGATTACAGTCTCTGAGGGCAGGGCCCTGAAATTAATATTTTCTAAAAGCTGCACAGTGATTGTAATATGAAGTTAGATTCACAATTTTAGTCTTCAGGAAAGGTCTGTTAATTTAGCTCAGAGAATGTTGGTCCTGTCCCCTAAATCTTCTTTGTTTATTCAGTCAATATTTATTGGCAATGATTATTCAATAAGCAACCCAAATTAAATATCCTGCCTACTATGGCACCACAAAGGCAGCTCTGCAATTAGAGGACGTGCTACTGTTATCATTTCAGATCTTCTTGACTGAGTAGATGGAAAGTCATGTGACCATGTATCCATTTTAGTTGCTGTTTCACTCTGACAATAGGCACCCAAATATGCAAAGCTTCTTTCCTACCTTTTATTTTTCTTTTGATGACATTCAGTCACAACAAATGCAAACTCAGGGGTTAATACATGCTAAGCAAACTCTTAGAATAGAGTAGTAAGAATGGGAGACAGACTCTATCTTGCCAAACTAAGATATTTTGCAAGTGCTGCAAGTGTGATGAGTGGTAGGAAGGAGGAGTCCAGTGCACTCACTTTATCTAACAGGTGTCCTAACCTGACTTTAAATCTGCTAGAGTATATTCTTCTTTTCTTTTAGGTGAATTACCCCAAAGTGCTTTTGGTTAAAAGCTGTCTTAAAATCCCACCAAGCCTATTTATTGTTCCCTGAATGGCATACATTTATTTGCCAACTGTCCATTGTTTTCACAGCTAAATTAAGTGTCCTAAGTTGGACTCTAATAAAATACACTAGCCTTACTCATAGGCCAAGACATCTGAAGAATTGAAGTATCAAGGCATGCATTTTTGGAGAAATTTTTCATGGGTATTATTTCCTGGGATTTATCTCCATTAGTAGTTCCTGTAAGGCTTATTGCATGAAAATTGACTATTTTCTTTTACTTCCCTTACAGAATAAATAGCATATTCTGGGTGAAATTTTTCTCTCCATAAAAGCCAATTAGAATATTTTTCCAGATTAATTTTGAAGTTACTATTGACATTGTGGACACGGTTTTTTTTAAAACTTTTAAATTATTTATTTTAAAGATGTGGGTTACAATTCAGGGTTAGGTATACAAATGTTCATTATGCAGGTACCCTTGTTGATAAGGTGTGCCTTCCACTCTGGTAGCAGTTTCCCTCAACTGCCAATTCCACCATCTCCTCCACTGGAAATTTCCCACTACTGTCAATCCCTTTCTTATCATATTATAATAGTTGTTTAAAGTCTGCTTATGAGTGAGAACATGTGGTACTCTGTTCTTTGTTTCTGTGATAAATCACCGAGTACGATAGACTCTAAATTCATCCAAATTGCTGCAAAGTCCATACCCTTGTCATTCTTTATGGCTGCATAATATTCCATTGTGCATATGTACCACTTTTTTTATCCAGTCCAACTTCGATGGACAGTATGGTTGGTTCCATGTTTTTGCTATTGTGAATAGTGTTGCAACAAACATGCGTGTGCAGGCATCTTTTTTGTAGAATGAGCTGAGTTCCTCCAGGTATATTCTCAACAGGGGATAGTTGGGTCATATGAAATGTCAATTTCTAGTTCTTTCAGAAATCGCCACACTCTTTCAAAGAGGTTGCACTTGTTTGCATTCCCACCAGCAGTGTAGAAGCATTCCTTTTTCTCTGCATGTTTGCCAGCATCTGTTTTTGCTTGTTTTATTAATGATGGCCATTCTTACTGGAGTTGGGTGGTATCTCAGTGTGGTTTTGATTTGCATTCTCTGATGATTAGCGAGGCTGAGCACTTTTTTTTTTGAATTGGAGTCTCACTCCATTGCCCAGGCTGGAGTGCAGTGGCACACTCATGGCCATCCCAGTGCCAATCTGCTGGGCTCTGTCAATCCTTCCACCTCAACCTTCCAAGTAGCCAGAACTATAGGCATGCACTACCATGCCTGACTAATTTTTGATTTATTGTAGACACGAGGTCTCGCCAAGTTGCCTGGGCTGGTATCCAACCCGTGGGCTCAGGCAATCCACTCGCCTCGGTCTCCCAAAGTGCTGAGATTACAGGCTGAGTCATTGAGCCCGGCCAGCTGAGTACTTTTTCGTGTGTCTGTTGGCTGCCCTTATATCTTCTTTCGAGAAGTGTCTATTCACGTCTTTTGCTCATTTTTTAAGTGGGGCTGTTGGTTTTTTTTCTTTTGGCATATCTGAATTCCTTATAAATACTAGATGTTAGGCCTTTGTCAGATATACAGTTGGCAAATACTTTTTTTCATTCTGTGGGTTGTCTCCCTGCTCTCTTGATGGTTTCTTTTGCTTTGCAGAAGCTTATCAGCTTGACGAGGTCCCACTTGTCTGTCTTATCTCTTATGGCATGGGCACTTGGGGTTTTGATCAAGAATTGGTTGCCCGTTCCAATTTCCATAAGAGTTTCTCCTGCATTTTCTAGATTTTTTTAGTTTGAGGTTTTACATTTAGGTCTTTGATCCATTTAGAGTTAACTTTTGTGTATGATGATAGGTAGGGGTCCTGTTTCAATCTTCTGCATGTGATCAGCCAATTTTCCCAGCACCATTTACTGAATAGGTTCTCCCTTCCTCATGGTTGTTGCTGGAGGCTTTGTCAAAGATGAGTTGGTTGAGAAATTGAGGCTTTGCTTCTGGAATCTCTATCCTGTTCCCTTGGTCTGTATGCCTGTTTTTATACCCATACCAGGCTGTTTTGATTATTGTATACTTATAGTAAAGATTGACGTCTAGAAGTGTGATGCCTCCTGATTTGTTTCTTTTGCTAAGGATTGTTTTGGCTATTTGTGGTCATTTAGGTTTCCATATGAATTTCTGTATTGCCATTTCCAGATCTGAGAAGAATGATGCTGATACTTTAATGGGTATTGCGTTGAATCTGTAGATTGCCTTTGGTAGAATGGACATCTTAACAATGTTGATTCTTTCTACTCAGGAGCATGGAATATTTTTCCATTGTTTGTGTCTTCTTTGATGGACAGGTTGTTTAACCTTTTGTTTCTGAGTTCTGTATCCTGTCTTTGCCACTAGTCTGCAGCTCACTAGAGCAGGGTTCTGAATAAGGAAATGTTTCCAGGGTCCAAAATATTTCTAGGTTATGTAGCAGATGTCAACAAATCATGTTGAAATCCAGGCACTCTCAAAAAACTGAAGAAGGAATTAAAGAAGGATGAAAAACACTAGTTTTCATCCATTCAGAGTCAGGTGTGTGAGTGAAGCCAGTCAAGCCAGTCTAGAACCTCCAGTCATAACAGATGTGTTTTCAGTCCTTCCTTCCTATCACAAGGCAAATTGAATCTCCATCTTCTCCAAGGCATGTATCTAAAATGAGTATCTAGAACAGAAGAGAAGGTCAAATGGCAGGAGTATATAAAATAAAAAGGACACATTTCACTTGCTTTGTTTTAGTGGTGAGGTACCCAGACTACCCACAGATGAGTCTGGGGGCACTTGTTTTCTTGTTCATCTGTCTGTGTTAGCCATCTTTCAGTTCTCATAACCCAGAGGTGTTTCCCACATTAATTAATCTGATGAACCCTCCCCTAGACTTGGCCCCATCTCCATGCTATATGCTCCAAATTTTCTTTCAAGTCCTATTGATCTCTAGAGTTTATATATGCTATTTTCTACTTTAGGGTTTAGCTGGGTGTCTTTTCAGTGTTCTGTGTCTGAATCTCTGAATGAGTCTTGTTGGTCCCTCAAGGGAGTTTTCTTTTATGGTTGAAGGAAAACTGAAAACCTGGTTTCTTGGCCTTTCTCTTTAACCCATTCTTCTATCTCCCATCAAGTTATCCATGAAGATTCACTTTAGTATCACCTTGCTTCTCAAAAAAGCTGTTTTATCCATCACGGAAGCAATGACTACCTACTCATTTTATCAAGGAGGAAACTGAGAGTCAAAGCAGAGGAGGGCTTTGACTAAGGTCCCATGGACAGTTAGTTGCAGTTCACACACCAGAACTCTAAGTCCAATTCACTTTCTGCTACAGCGTGTCGCTTGGCATGACATCATCTTTCAATTAGCTGTGGTCATTGCTTCCCGTGTATATTCAATAGCGTCCTGAGGAAAGTAAGCTGAACATATTTCCAAATCAGCAAGAGCAGCTCTGAATAAGAAGAGAGTTCATGGCAAGCTTATGGGATGGCTCCAGGTGTCCATCTTTCTACTTTGTTTTTGTTATCACCTTCCCTGTTCTGGAGGTGGTGGAGAAAGGATTTCCCATTGGCTATCCCTCAGGGTGAGCTGAAATTGAATGTGTTTAATTTAGATTTTCCTCAGGTTCCTTGACTTGTAATCAGCACATCTTTATACTTTTACCTATCCAGCTGTTCTCTGTGCAAAGCTGAACTAACCAAGACTGCTGAAAATGCCAGAACCATTAGTGTAAGGGAATTTCCTCAACTGCTTCAGCATTCTTAAAGTGACTAATTTAATTGGATTTGCAAGGCATCAGATAATAATGATATCCTTTGGCTATGTTCTTAGTGGGTTGTACACCTGTAATGAAATCCATAATGAAAAGGAAAATAGAAGTACATTTGGGAAGCAAGACCAGTTAATTTCCTGTGTAGCAGGTAAAAATGTGACATCCTGAGTAATGTCTTACCTTTGATTTTATCTTCAGAGACCTATGATGAGTCCAGTTGTTGGGTGTGGACATAAGATTAATGGGACAGAAGAAATTCCCATTGCAACCTAGCTTCAGACAGCATTTCTCTTACTGAAAATCCAATCCATTGGTCATCTGACTTGTAACTGTGATTCTAATATTGGCTGCTGATTTTATTTAATCTTTCATCTTCTGGTGTTATTCCTGTTGTATTCTGGGGTCCAACCTGCTTTCTCCTGTGCCTGGTGTGAAAGGGTACTATTCTATGGCATTTTGGTATATTCTTGAACTATCTTTCTAAGAATGTTTGTATAGCAAGCATCCTTGGAAGACACAGATAGTTTCTCTCTCCACAGTAGGAGGCATTATAATCATGATAATGTCTCCCTCCAGGGCAAAATTTGGACAGATATACTTGCTGTCCTGTTTGTAGAATGTTTCTCTTGTAGCTTCCTTCAAAGATTGAGTGTTTTCCAGCTTTGGGGTTTTTCAGCTTTGGCACAAAACTGCCATGTGTGTGGCATGATCTTAGGCCCACTTCTGCATGACACCTACTGCCCTGTCCATGGGACTTGAGTGACAAGGATAACTGATGAGTACCCAAAGCACATACTGCCTCTTGTGCTGTCATTAATAAAGTTCATTGTCTCTGATGCAGGAGTCTCTTGTCTCTTGAGATCATCAATGAGACTGTAGGCCTGCTTGTTGGCTAGCAAGAAGTGTTAAGTCTCAGACCCTTCACATCTCTTGATTCCTGGTTTCTTCTTTCTGGAGCTTTAGCCTTTGTTCCAGATGATCAGTTTTTGCTACACAATCTTTATCCTAGCATCCCTCTTCTGTTTCAGGGACTCAGTCCATATTTCCCATATCACTTTCCACTAAATTACTAACTGTGGTTCTCTCTCTGTGGTCACAATGAAACAGAAAATTCCTGTAGATGTCCAGAACAAGCAGGACAGACATATTTCATGCCAGTCCTAGTTATTTGATAGTCTGTAGCTCATAGTGGAAGAATTCAGAAGTTATATCTAAGCTCAGGACGAAAGGATTGAATTATCTATGCATTGGTATAATAAATGGTTTAAATATCGGAGTCCAAAACATCTGCACCAGGCTCTAGGGTCTGAAGTGAGATATTTTTGTTGATATTGGAGGCATTATCCTTTCAAATATGTAACTACCCTGGCTATTTACAGAGAAAAACTGTGCTGGATTTTTTCAGTCCTTTCCCTGGTTCCTTTATAGATGGACAAATATTATTATCTTGACAAAGTTGGAAAAGAATGATTAGCACAGGCTTTAGTGTTATAAAACCACTGCTAATTTAACAACACCATAGAATATGCTATTAATTTACAAAGTTTTAAAATGGTGACCTTTCTCTTTATTTTTCAGCACCAGGAAAGCTTGCAAATCTCCTGAATATATAACTTTATTTTTTGTTATATGAAAACTTCATCACCTGTTATTAACCTAGTCTTTGCATTGCCTGTTAGAAAGCTCAGGAGCAAGTTTTTCTATTAACCAAAAACAGTTCTCAAACTGTGATATAGCTAGGAAATACCAGCGAAGCCCTAAAAATATTGATGCTTGAGTTCTACTTCTGCAGATTCTCAGTTAATTGGTATGTAATGGATCCTGGGATTTTTACTTTATTTTTTTATTTTATTTTTTATTTTTTTGAGTTGGAGTCTCATTCTGTCGCCCAGACTGGAGTGCAGTGGCCGCTCCCGGCCACTGCAGCCTCGACCTCCTGGGCTCTGGCGATCCTTCCGCCTCAGCCTTCCAAGGAGCTGGAATTACAGGCATGCACTACCACGCCCGGCTGATTTTTTGATTTATTGTAGAGATGAGGTTTCGCTGCCCAGGCGGGTCTCGAACCCACGGGCTCAGGCAATCCACTCACCTCAGCCTCCCAAAGGCGTGGGATTACAGGCTGAGCCACCGAGCCCGGCTGATCCTGGGATTTTTAAAGGCTCACCATATGATTAAAATATGAAGCAATAATTTGAAAATCACTATTTTACAAGATTTTACAATTAGTATTTTAAACTATCTAGAATTCAGTTTTGTACTAGTATATAGCAGGGCTGCATTTTCAAAATATCCTATTTATTCAACATTATTTATGAAATCTTTTGTTTTTAAATACTAACTTTGTTCTCATCACTAATTTTTAAATGGTTTCTTACAAATGTAAATTTCATACATCTGATTCTGTTTCCAGATTCTCTATGCTATTCTCTATTTGACTAGTTCTTAACCAATATCACACTATTTAAATTATTACTGCTTTATAGGATGTCATGATAGCTAGGAGGACAAGTTCTGCCTCATTGAACTACCTTTTCAAAATATTCTAAGATGTATTGTACATTTTAATTTTTCATAAAAATTTGAGGATATCCTCATCAAGTTTTGTCTTCGAGTGTTTTGGGCCATACAGAACCCGTCAAGTCCTTTGGTTAGGGAAGTATGGTGTTCTGATTGGTCAGACTTGAGTCACGTGATCTAACCTTGGAGCAACATCTAAGGGCATGTGATCTGAGATCCAGGAAGGGGGATTTGGGAGATAGGATGTGGTGTCAGGATTATGGGGTAAAGACAAATTAGGCATTTATGGTCCTGTTACCTCAGAGGGCTGAAATGACTGTGAAGCATCAAAACTCAGCAAGGGCTCACTATATTTTACTCTCTTTTTATGGCATTGGAAATCAGTCCAAGATATAATTCCACATAGTAACCTTCTAGCTAGAAAGCCATAGTCACAAATGATCTCCACACACCCATCATTAGGCTTGCTCTTTCAAAATGGCATCACTGTGGCTTCTGTCAAGATTGTGCTGTATCCTAAAATTTCTCTACCTCAACTTTTCAGTTACTCAGAGGGTCCCATTAGTTTACATGAAAAGAAGGAAATTAGAAAGAAAAGGATTACAAAAGGACTTAATAGAAGGGAGAATTCCATTAAGTAAGTAAAAGCAGACAGAGTCTCTTAGAATTGAATTGGAATTGTAAGATCACACTCTTTATCAGTCTGTCCCCTGCAAAATTACTTCAACATCCTTTCAGATGAATTCTTAGTCCTGCATTCTCCATGACTGCCTCATCAAATTTCGACTGGAGATTACCTTGAAGATACTACGGTTTTTCCTATCTCAGGATCTTGGTTCATGCTCTTTTTATTGCCTAAAAATGTCCTCACCTTCTTTTTGCCTTTATCTAGCTAACTACAACTCATATATTAAATAGTTTCCTGGTAATTTTTTTTTAGAAATACCCTAATGGCTTAGAGTGCCATTCAAGATTTTCTATAATGTGACCACAACCGAGTTTTTGTTTTGGTCTATCTCCTAATATACCAGGCTAGTTACCTACATTCCCTTCTCCCTTCTAGCATGTATGGTTGTGTCACCTGCATACATTTCCTCTTTGTATACAAATCCTTCCACTTAGAAATAGTAACTTTTCCCTACTGACTCACATGTACTTTGCTTGTACTTAGTCACATTCTATTAATAGCTAGAATTACAGGACTCTGAATGTATGTATTGTGCTTGGATCTGTCTGTATGTTCAAGGCATTTCTTCCAAGTAAATTTATATTACTCCAGAGTACACACTAGTCTTTATTTATTTTTGTGCCTTGCATGGTACAAAACACTCACTGAGAGTGAGAGGCAAGAAATCCTCAATGGCAGTGCTTCTCAAACTTTACCCTTATCACAACCACGTGAAGAACTTGTTAAATCACAGATTGTTGGCCCCCACTCCATCAGCTTTAAATTTCTGGTTTAGAACATCTCAGATGAAGCCCAAGAATTTCCATTTCTAATAAGTTTAGCTGATGCTGATGCTGCTGGTTCAGAAATCACACTTTGAGAACCACTATGGCAAGACAGTGTTGTCTTACCTAGCTGCACACTAGGATCTCCTAAAAAGGATTAAAAACACAAATAAACAGAAACTGCTTATCCTCCTCTAAGACAAATTAAATCAAGATCTCCGAGAATGGCCCTTTTCTGATGAAAAGAAAAATTCAACAATTGTTCAGGAGATTTTCAACATGCAACTAGGGTTGAAAACTACTGTTATGTACAGATAGCCAGTGAACAAGCAGCCTTCTGAACAAGAGAGCAGGCTTGCTGGTAGGTGAGTCCAAGGCAAATATCATAACCTCATGAGGCAGTGAGTTAGGAATTGCATCTCACATTTTAATGTGCTCACAGGTAAGATGTGCATGGTAGATCTGGGATGGTGTCTGAGATGCTGTTGATCTAATAAGCTCCCAGATGATTCCTATCCATGAACCCCACTCTGATTAGCAAAGAGCCTGGGCATCCATAAGGAAATGAGATCAAAGCAAGTCAGAGATGAGAAAGGCAGGTGAGTGAAACAAAGCTGGAGAGCCCACATCCAGTAATCCTTTAGGAATTCAAAAATTAGGAAAAAGGGGAGATGCCAGGCAATTGCCCTGTGGAGGCAGTTACTTAAAAGCTATAGGTTTAAGACTTTAGGTGAATTTTTAGAGAAAGCATCCAGCCTTGGCAAGACTGGTGGAGACCAAATATGTAATTTCTGCCTGATGGAGGAGGCAGGTGTGTGAGCAAAAAGGAAAACACATTCTGGGGGTGCATCTTAACCCCAGAGAGATTGTATTTAACCCATGGGCTTTCTCTCGTTTCTGAACTGCCTTAGTTGAGAAGTTGATTTCCACTGGGGAAAAAAATAGGGTTTTAAAAATGTCATTTTTATTAATTTAATGCCAGAAGTTGGCATTAAATTAGTCCTCCAGAATGTGTTGGAAACCATGTTGGTGCTCCAGATTCATTTAATCATGTAGCCACACATCCTGCACATATTTCAGTTTTCTTACTCAGGTTGACTTTTATTTGCAAAATACCTATCCAAAGGTGTGTTATAGTGAATGTCTAATTGATGGAGTCTGTCAGCTTTTATGCTCTATAAATGCCATGTACATTTTCCACAAGTATGCTCTTCCCTGATCCATTTCTTCAAAGGAGGCATTTGAAAGAAATTTAACTCTTTAGGGATTCCAGGCAAGACCCACTTTCTCACCAGTTTTGGAGCTTATGTTCAGGGTGGGGAAGAGGATTATAATCTCCAGACACAGCACGTACCTCTGTGCCCAGACAATTCACCTAGAAGAAAAAGGAGATACAGTTAGAGAACCCCTACTCCAAAGATCCAGAGCGCGGGCTGCCACCCAGGCATGTCTTCCCTCTTTTCTCTCATTCGGAGGGAGAGAGAGAGAGAGACAGAGAGAGACAGAGAGACAGAGAGAGAGAGAGAGAGAGAGAGAGAGAGAGAATACTCACTACTTGTAGTGGTTTGAATAGTAACCCCCCATGTGCTAGATATGTCCATGTGCTAGAACCTGTGAATATGACCTTATTTGAAAAAGAGCATCTTTGCAAATGTAATTAATTTAAGAATCTTGAGATGAGATCATTTTGGATTACCCAGGCTGATCCTAATGTCAATGCTAAATGTCTTTATAAGATACAAAAGAGGAGAAGACACATAGAGGAGAAGGCCAAGGGATGGTGGACGCAGAGATTAGAGTGATGCAGCTACAACCATGAAGCCACCAGAAGCTGGAAGAGGCAAGAAGCCGAATTTTCCCTAAAGCCTCTAGAGGAAGATGGTCCTGCAAAAACCTTGAGTTTGGTTTTTGGCTCTCCAGAATTGTGACAGGATTCATTTCTGTTTAAAAAATGCATCCAGTTTCTAGCACTCTTAGAAAATGAATACACTTCCTAACAGCCTGCAGGGTCTGGGGAGAGGAGGAATAAAAGTTCCCAGATCCTCTAAAACATCATTCTCTTTAAACTTTGATTGCATGGCATTTGTCATGCCCTCCAAAAGGGGATGTCTTCAGACAACAGATTCACAATAACACTTCTATAAGATCTAGCCTCTCTTTATGAAGGGAACCCAAACAACCAGGAATTTTTTTATTAAAAATTGCGTATTTATTCTTACATATTTAAATTTCAGTCACTTTCAAAGTCCTCTCTGTTTGATGCAATATATCTATCGAGACACTCTTTCCACTGCTCAAAATAGTTTGTGAACCCATCAGTTTTGATGCCTTTCAGTGCCTCTGTCATTTTTGTTTCACCTCTTCTACCTTGACGAAATGTTTTCCTTTGAGGATTTTTTCATTGGGGGAAATAAAAAAAAAGTTGTTCAGGGTGAAATCAGGTAAATAGGGAGGGCAGGGCACAGAGACCAGGCTATTTTTTGGCCAAAATCTGCTGAACACTCGAGCACAGTGTGGGGAGTTGCTTTGTCATGGTAGAAGAAACAGTCACATGTTTGCCACAAAATAATTCACTGAAGCCTAATTTAGCCTCTCAAAACAACATTAGCTGCTACATTGATGCCAATGGGTTCCTAGAACACCTACCTAGCAGGGGAAGTCTCTACTTCAAAGCCCGACCTCCAAAAGATAATTCCATTTTTGTGTGGGTGTGTATCTCTCTCATACTTCTACCCTAACTTTCAATCCAAATACAGCTTAGTGGCCTTGATGCTAGGGGAATTCTCTGTAGGTTAGATTGGTGGGGAGTTGTCCATTTGTGTGAAAGTTCACTGCCAACGTCTTTAAATTAAAACAGTCCCCTGTAGACTAAATAAAACCCTGGACATTTAAAAAAAAATGTATTATAAAGATGTGGGGTACAATTCAGGGTTAGGTATACAAAAGTTGATTGTGCAGGTACCCTTGTTGATGAGGTGTGCCCCTCTCTCCCCTAGCAGCTTCCCTCAACTACCTATCCCACCCCCTCTCCCTTGACAGTTTCCAACTACTGTCAATCCATTTCTTTTTTTTTTTTTTTGAGTTGGACTCTCACTGTCGCCCAGACTGGAGTGCAGTGGCCACTCCCGGCCACCGCAGCCTCGACCTGCTGGACTCTGGCCATCCTTCTGCCTCCGCCTTCCAAGTAGCTGGAACTACAAGCGGTCTCAAACCCGCAGCCTCAGGCAATCCACTCACCTCAGCCTCCCAAAGGCGCGGGATTACAGGCTGAGCCACCGAGCCCGGTTTAATCAATTTCTTATAGCATTATAATTGTTCAAGGTCTGTTTATGAGTGAGAATATATGGAACTCTGTTCTTTGTTTCTGTGATAAATCACTGAGTATGATTGACTCCAAATCCATCCAAGTTGCTGCAAAGTCCATATATTTGTCTTTCTTTATGGCTGCTTGATATTCCATTGTGTATATGTACCGCATTTTTTTAATCCAGTCCAGCTTTGATGGGTAACACGGTTGGTTCCATGTTTTTGCTATTGTGAGTAGAGCTGCAACAAACATTCGTGTGCAGGTATCTTTTTTGTAGAATGACTTGAGTTCCTCTTGGTATATTCCCAATAGGGGGATTGCTGGATCATATGGAAAGTCAAGTTCTAGTTCTTTCAGAAATCGCCACACTGTCTTCTATGTGGTTGTACAAGTTTGCATTCCCACTAGCTATGTAGAAACATTCCTTTTTCTCCACGTCCTCGCCAAAATTCTGGACATTTAAAAGAACATTCTCTTAGAGAATCCTTGTACATCAATCCCTCTATAGTGAATCCTGGCACTTTTTTTTTTTTTTTTTAATGAAACAGGCATCTAGAAAGGTGCAGAACCTCTTACGGGAATCCACAGACTTCCAGGTAATTCCCAATAGTCTGGTTGATGTTATTAGTGTTAACGTAGAATATCTTCTGATTAGCATCCATTGTCACTGTGGAATAATTACTTTTTTCCTCTCAAATATTATTGGGTATTAATAAAAAATAAAAGATGATGTAGCATTGGCCCATTTTTTTCCTGCCCCTACTGCTGCCCTTCAGACAAAGACGTACTACTTCTCTACATCTGGGTAAACAGAGCCCAATATGAGCTTCTTTGTTTCAACTCCTTCTTTCCTAACTAGATGGTAGATGAACAGTCTTGAAGTGAAATGATTCACCCGATTATATAACATCTGACTTCTATCGTTTTCATACTGGCAAATATCTAGTGCTAAGAGTTGGAAAGAAGGAGAATCTACTGGCTGTTGAAAACAATTTGGGCCGGGTTCAGTGGATCAGACCAGGCTTGGTGGCTCAGCCTGTAATCCCAGCACTTTGGGAGGCCAAGGCGAGTGGATTGCCTGAGCCTGAGGGTTCGAGACCCGCCTGGGCAACTTGGCGAGACCTCATCTCTACAATAAACCAAAAAATTAGCTGGGCGTGGTAGCGGGCACTTTGGAAGGCTGAGGCAGAAGGATCACCGGAGCCCAGCATGTCGAGGCTGCGGTGGCCGGGAGCGTGCCACTGCACTCCAGCCTGGGCGACAGAGTGAGACTCCAACTCAAAAAATAAGAAAAAGAAAAAAGAGAACAATTTGCCAGAACTTAAGACAGAAGAGAGAAGAAAAAAATCAAAGTGTAATTTTGTGAGGTAGAAAAAAGTCTGGAGGGAACCCTTAAATCCAAACTGTAGAGGGGATGATGTAGAAATTCAGGAGCCCTGGTGTTCTAGCAGAATTTAAAGCAGAGGATAAAAATTTGCAAGCCTTGGCCAGGTTTGACCTGCAAATGTACTTTTTAAATTTCAACAAACATTTAAAAGATTGTGTTTTCACGAGTATGTACTTTTTTTTTTCTCCTGAGAAATTTTGGAAGATCTGGCTGTACTGGGCCTTCATTACTGCATTGCCAGAAACTGGTTAATGCTACCCCTCTTGACTGGGGGATGTCATCTGAGTTCCCCTCTGTAATCTATCTGGCTGGTCACACTAAAGCTAGATGTAGTTAAGGGGGAAATTGGATGAGTTTGTGAACATGTACATGAGGTAGAGCATCACAAGTTAAAAGGAGATACTGGTATGAGTTCTATTTCTCAGAAGTGGATGTGGAGTTCTAAAATTCATGTTAATTTTTATTCCTTTTTTCCCAAATTCTCTCACTCTCTGCCACACTCTAATCACTAACTTGTTATTAGACCAGGATAAGTTAGTTAATATTGTTTTTCCTTTAGTGCCTCATACACAAAATAGGAAGAATTATAACTACTTCTGAAGGTTTTTGTACTACTGAACAAGACAATGTATGACAAATACATAGCATAATGCCTAAGACATAATAAACACCTAAATGTTAGCTATTATTATGATTGATATTATTTTAAAAGTGTTATTACTTGTTATCAATGCCTTTGGAAATTGGAGGGTTCAAACAAACCAGGCTGAGTGACTCAGGCAGCTAGTATGTTTGTTTGGAAATAATAGGAAGGTTAGTTACAGCCACACTACACTAGTACTTGGAAAAAAACCAAACCAAACAAAACAATGAGGTGTTTAAAGAAAGAAATTGCTTGTTAAACTGCTATATGGCTTCAGTAAAAAAATATGTTTCATTTTCGCAGCATGAAATAGGCAAGTTAAGGTACAAAAAGTGCATTTGGGAGTTTGAAGCATTCAAGTGTCAGATGGGTTGAGAAGAGATTAACCCTTTATTGACTAGGGCTCCTGGTACTGACAGAATAAATTGTTTAGAAAAAAGAGCTATGCTGGCTATGGAAATAAATAGTAACAGTGTCCTCTTATTTGTTTTCTATTTATCTTTCACCCCTAGGTCTATTTTATTCTCAAATGTAACTTCTTCTTTTACTCAATATGCTTTTTGGTAAAATTGTGCTTAAAGTATTCAGTTTACATAATTAAGTACGGTTGTATGGTTACTTTTTATATCCCAAGGTGAGGACCTCCATAGGATCTAATTATTTTTTCCATTGAAAACACAAGATGTTTCATAGACAGAAGCTATAGATTAGAACTCATTACAAAGGCATCTCATTATTTTTAATGAGTAATTCTATTATTTTTTATTCTGCTGAGAGTGAGATGTAATTCTCTCAAAGAGAGAAATTTGTTAAAATTTAGTGATCAGAAATATATGGCTTCCAGTCAAATATAGCAGTACTGATAATTAAGTTTAAAGATACATCTTGTAGATGTATGTGGGCTTTCCAAGGTGAATTGCTACAGTAGGCATACTTCTAGCTAAGGAATAATTAATTATGTTGTGATTCAGTGTTATCATATATTTGTGTCTTTGAAATTCCTTTGAAAATTATTAATTTTTAGCAAACATTCTTAGTGTTTGAGTTTACTGAACTAGTAAAAAAAATTAATTGTGACATTTTTTTTGTCCAAATAATCTAATAGATCTAAGATTTGTTTAAGGGGTCTTAAGAATCCCTGCTACCACTCTGAGTGTTGGGATGTATCTGTTGTCAAAATTTAGACAAGCAATGATTTTGTTCAAAAATTTTTTTGAACAAGACCAATAGAATGAGTGGAAAAAGCGCGGGGTGTATCTGTAGATGAGAGAAAAGAATGATTTGCTGAAGATAAGAAGTAAGATCAAAGGGAGGAAGGAAAGAGAAAATAAAGTCCTCATAAATTGCTTATCACTGATTACTGAAGTAAATCACGTTATAAAGAGATCTGTAATCTGTTGTTCACATAGTCTCCAAAGAAAGAAAGATGCTCCCATATAGAACCAAGCAAGAGATGAAGCAGTAAATCATCTTCTCTCCAATCATGATTTTATTATTTGTGCAATATTTATTGTACAATTTTATGTAAAGTGTTGGGTTTAGTGATGAGACTATGTAGTAAATAGGGCACAGTTTTGTTTAAAATTGTAGAGTGTTTTTGTGTGTGTGTGTGGTGGTTGTGGTGGTTACTGTTTGTAGGAGAATGGGCAAGAATGAGCAGATGAGAAAATAGACACAGTAGAGGGAAAAGGCACATGAGTCATCTCAGGACAGCTTAATTGCTACTTTGAATGAAGAATAATACTCTCAAAAAGGTATTCATGAATGATTTCAGAACAAAAAGTCATTCAGCCTAAATAGTAAAGCCAAGTTACAAGAAAACAAAAACTAACATATATATATATATATGTTCTTATATATATATAGTGCTTAAATAGTGCTTAAATGATGCTTAATAGTTTACCTTTTTTTTCCCTCATATCTGTATAGGAAAAATAAGATAAACTATTTAAGCACCATTTTTGTCTTAACTCTTTGTAGTAAAGCTTGGGACTTTTCATATGGGAAGATCATAAATCTAGGCCTTCCAGGGATCTGAGGAGTCCATAAAAGTTGATACTAAATGACTTTGCCATGCTCCACACCTAGAAGATTAATGGCTCATTTCATTTCCTGGTAATTCTTAAAACACTATACTTTTTAATATCCAAAAGATATATTAGAATTAAAAGGTTTTTGGAAAAAATTTAATGTAACCAATTCTACTTCTAATTCCATGCCCCCCCCTTTTTTTTCTCTGTGGTCAACATTAGACTTTTTTTTTAAAGTTTTTTTTTTTTTTTTTTTTCCTCTGTGGTCATCATTAGACTTTTTTTTTTTTTATTATTTAAACTCAAGCTCAAGTAACCAGAAATAGGCACCTTTTCCTATTATGTTTCAAAATGATTACCTTTCAGTGCACCCTTTCCTAACTAGTCATAAAACAACTTGAAAATTTCAAATATTAGCATATTAGTCATTAGTTAGTATTATTTTAATTTTTTATCTTTGTTTAAATAAATTCAGCTTGTCAACTCTATGTACTAATTATCTTCAATAGTTTTTCTTTTCTCTATAATTTAAAGTAAAAATGATTTTGTTCTTTATATAGAATTTGAGCATAACCCATTGTAAGGAGGCAAGGTATAATTATCACTAAACGTATTTGTTTTTGCCAAATAATGTTTCTAAATTTGAGAAAATTTAATTGTGTATCATATGTGAGACCAACACATTAAGCAATGAATTGATCAGCTGTATTAGCACATGAAAAAATTAGTCAAGCTTCTTGGTGTTTTATGACGTTCAAGTGCAAAAAAGATTTATGTATAACCAGTTTGACTTAAGAATCATTGCGTTTATTTACTTTGTAAATATTCTTTAAAACTGTTATGTGCAAGACATTATCCTAACTGTCATAGAGCTTATAAAAATGAATCAGTTTTTCAACTTCTTTTTTAAAAGAACTTAATCTAACTTAGGCATGCGTATATATAATTTACTCCCAGAAAATGCTAAATAATTTGTGAGGCATTTTTAAATTCTCGTGCAAGCTAGATACATATTTTTGTGTGTGCATGTAAGACAGAGAGAATATGATAGATATATTTTAGCTAAATATATAAACATGTGTGAGATAGATTATAGAAAGATAGATAATAGACAGACAGTGAGCTTAATATGTGTACATGTGTGTGAATGCATGGACATAGATGTAGATGTGTGAGTTAAGCAGGTAACAAGGGTTTATAAATTTCATTAAAAGTTTGCCATTTAATTGGTAGTAGTGGAAAACTACCAGTGGAGGAGGACGGATTGGCAGTAGTGGGAAATTGCCAGGGGAGGGGGGCACACCTCATTAACAATGGTACCTGTATAATGAGCAATTGTATACCTAACCCTGAATTGTACCTCATATCTTTAATAAATAAATAAATAGAGCTTACCATTTGAGCTGGCCTTGAAAGATAGATAGGAGTTGAAAATGTAGAAATACAGGATATTTGACCTGGTGAAGAGAATATATGAGTGAATATGTAGAGTCCAGTAGACTGACAAATTGGAGGCCTATTGAGACAATAATGAGTGGGTGTGGCTAAGAAATAGGATAAATAAGGACGAGTAATGGCAAATAAGTTTAGAAAATAAGTTTGTTCCAGATGCTAAGTTTTTATTATAGAAATTTGAGTTTGAGTTTTGGGTAGGAAGGAAGGGATACCATAAGGGTTACACAGATATTCTTCACTAAAAGAGTAAACTAGGACTGAGTTAGAACTGAAATGGGCTTCACATTTCAGTATATTCAGTGTTGTTTTTTTGTTTTGTTTTTTGTTTTTTTCTTTTTACTGTGCTGGATTATTGGAACCTAAATATATATCTGCAAAGTACTCATAAAAGGTGAAAAATGCATGTGGACATACATGGTATAAGGGATAAATTGAGCATGCCTCTCCAGATGTGTCCCCATCTTGTGCATATATCCCTCTGTGGGTACTTTCAGTTGAATGGAATTATTATATATTCTAGAATGTGAGCATGCACTCATTGGTGTCAGACATTTGGACTGTCTCTGCCCAGAAAAATGTGTGTAGCAGGAGGATCTCAGAGTCCTGTTAGGTAAATAGATGCAAGGAGAGGCTATGGAAAATTTAAAATTATCTAGCAAACAAAAATTAAAAACGCAAAATTCAAAAGTGAATGTAATAAGGGGTGGTGGGAGGACCGACTTACTGGGGACTGTAATGTGAAATTTTACGACCATGCATCACCTGACACATTGAAGACAGAGCATTATTTCTGACTTAAAAAAAAAAAATCTCCACACAAAACCAGGTAAGGGATTTAGTATTGGACCCAACTATTCTATATTTATTTTATTTTTTCTGAGTTGGTTAAGCATTTATGATTTGTTCAGAAAACAGTCATCCAAGAACACATCCATTGTTTTCTGCAGAAATGTGGGCTTTATTAAAAATAGTTTACTTAGAAGCTGTAGTGGGTTGCACTGTGTCACTTAAAAATATATGTTTAAGTCCCATCCCCTGATATCTCTGAACTTAACTTTTATGCAAATAGGGATTATGCAAATGTAAGTCAAAATGAAGTTACACTGGATTAGACTGGGTGCTAAATCCAAAGATTGGTTTTCTTCTAAGAAGAGGGAAATTTACAGACATATAGATGATACACATACACAGAGGCAAGAAGACCCTGTGATGACAGAAGGAGACACTGAAGTAATACTTGGTGCTGCCAGCAACCACCAGAAGCCAGAACAAAGGCATGGAGAGGATTCTTCTTCAGAGTCTCCAGAGATCTTGGACTCGAGACAAGATGCCTTGGCTAAATCTTGGACATGCAATACTAAAAAGATTTACACAGAATTGTGAATGGCTTGGTCAAGTGTTTCATAGAAAGTGCAAAGGGCTAAGAGACAATAGACCTTAATTTGATTCCTAACTTTGCAACTTCTTAGACAGTGTCCTGTACTTGGTAATATGTGGGTTTCTTTGGAGGTGAACTTTAATATCCTTTTCAGCTTTTCAATGACTCAGTAGATGAATAATTTTCCTAAAATGAGTTATAAAGAATCTGATTTATACAGCAGGAATTTATAGTTTACTTGCCTGTAAATACCAGCTTTCAAATAATTTTAATTAGTTCTTATTGAATTATGAAGTTTATTCTATTTGTATTTTGTAATACATGAACTGCAGTCTTCCTCTTAGATTATTTTGGTAAGAATAAAATAAGGAGAGTAATTTGAATTTCAAATTTCTGGCCCATCAAATATGAAATGAATATATAAAGATGAACAATAAAATTAGGTTACACTTTTGAAAAATATTTCTACTTGCTAAAATCAGAATTATACAGTCACGACCTTTAAAATAAAAGACAGAGTTTCAGATAAATGCAGTAGTTGTAGATTATAGTTTCTGGAGGATTCTGCCCCAAATGATATATGCCCATTCATCTTTCCTTTCAAAGGAAAAAAAAATCTTTCAGTTAGATGAATGTTCTGGAATACTAAAACAATATGAATGACTTCCACTCTTCCATGTTAAGATGGATCCCCCAAAGGTTTATAATCTTTGATGCCCAACCATGCTTGACTTGGCATTTGAAAATTCTTCAGCAGATTTGCATCGGAATATGATTAACTATTATGGAGTCTGGAAAAAAACTGGGATCTATTTAGTTTTGTTCTTTCTTCAGGTCACATGCAGTACTGAGCATATATTGGGGGCAGAATCAAGGTATATGGAGCATAGATTTTCCTTAGCAATTGTGGTTTTGCTTGAGGTGGCCTAATGCGTGTACATGATATCATATAATTTATATGATAAGGCAGAAGGAAGGTCCTATCCCTGGAAGGGTTCAAGTAATAAAAGTCCACAGACAGCAGTTCTTCATCTTAGTCATCTTCACATATCTTACTGCACCCACAGTCATTAACTAAGTAACTCAGGGCTCCTGTTTCCTTTATGAGTGTGTTCTATTCTGCTGCCTTAACCTTTGATAAAACAAAACTGTGAGAGAGAAACAGGACATGTGCAACCCACCGTGGACTGGACTCCTAGACATTTGGACACTCAATAGTGTCTTCATGGTTTTTTACATGAATGTGCACAGTGATAAGGTTTCTGCTAATCCAGGGTTTGCTTATCCAGCAACATTATGAAACATCTCGATAAAATAGTAAGACAGGAATGAAGATTTCTGGTGCATAATGAACTCAGGGGTTAACAAAGGAGATTAATTGTAAAGAACTTGTGCTCTCTAGAGCCACCTTACTTGGGTGTAACTCCTACATCTGCCACTTGCTAGCTGTGTGATCTTGAGCAATTTGCTTAATCTCTCTGTATATTGCATGCCATAAAAAGTAGAATGAGAGTAGTAAGAGGACCTTCCTCTGAGGATGGAGTTAATATATGTAAAGTTCATCAAACCTCACCCTTAAACTAATAAGCGCTTGATAAATCATGGGCATTATTATTAACAAGCACTTAAAGATGGGTAGCTGAAAAGGCAATTTGAGGAGGAAGCATATATGTACATCATCTGTAAACATCACAGGGAGCAACTGTAAAAAATTCTACAGTGTTGAATCTTTGCAATTTGAATATTTTAAATTTGGGGTATCCAGACTGAGATCCTCATTGCAGTCAGCCAATCCAGAGCATGGTAAGTCGAATTTTGATTATTCCTATCTTTGCACTCACAGCTAGCTCTTCCAGAGCCAGGTTTGGAACTCAGGCAGCACATGAAAGTTAAATTTTGAGCTCCTTTTCCTTCTTCTCACTGAAGAGAAGATTAGTAAGAAGCGTGCAAATAAAGGTAAAGTTGGCAGAAGAGTCATATCATTTTGGAGAGACTCAAGAGTATATAGTGCAGTAGAAAATGGTCATCTCATTGCCAGCATATATAGTTACAGGCACAATCGGGGGGTAGAGAGGAACACTGGCATACAGCAGACAAAGGACAGCATGGGGACTGCGGAGAAGAGTCTGGAGTTTCTTGAAATAACATAGGTCTCCTATAAATGCATAAGTACTTTATATTACAACATAAGGGCTAAGATAAAAAAAAAAATGGATGCTGGACCTAGCCCTGTGACTGGATTCCAGTAACCACAGAAACTTGTACCAAAGTTTAAGGAGGTGATTGTTCTACTGTTTAAGAAAGTACAATAAGTCTGCTGTTCGTGAACTACTTGCCTAATAGCCTGACCTATGCAGCCTTCCTACATCTGTGTGCTTTCTTCTCCTCACTTGCACATCATCTCAGCCAGAAGAGAGGTGAACTTGGTCTTTGTATGCATCCTTTTTTCTCTTTGTCATTTATTTGCCTGTGATGCTGACTTCTACAAGAGATAACACAAGACTCTTCCTTAGACATGAAGCTGCTGTGTAGTTGAAGCTTTCTTGCTACTGAACAAAGCTGGAGGTGATCTGTGGCCTCTTCACACTTGTCAAGAAAGAAGGGCATCTGTCTTTGGAATGAGAGGACTAAACTTTTTAAACAGATCTCACAGAAAATCTTTTGTACCTCCTAATTAGGAGAATTTGTTTGGAAGTTGCCTAAATAATAGCGACACTGACATTATTATTGTGAACTGCAATTTCCAGAAACACAAGTCCAGCAATACCATTGAATGCTCTTGTTTCAGAGGAGAAGAATCAGGCAGATAAATGGACTGGAGGAATGGTGTGGGCCAACCACCCACACTCACAGGAATTTTTGTATTGTATTCAGTATATAATATATTTTTAAATCATGAGAAACACAAGGTCTATGGTGGGTATTTTTTTAGAAGCCTAAGAATAGTGGACACTCAAGGTTCTGGCCATCAGGGAATTTCTCTATATCTCTAAGCTTGAAAATAATTTAAAATGTTATTATACAGCAATCAGATCAGAACCTAGAAAATGACGGATGGAGACACATTTAGCAACACACCACATTTTTTGGAGTTTCATCCTAAATGCACTAGTTAGTGAGATTTAGTTTTATCATCACTGAGCACTTCATCAGAATGTAATGTGTGTCTTAACTTGTGTTTCTATCTCTGATGCATAGTTCAATGCTAGGCACATAGTATCTATTTAACTCTTTAAAATAGAAGATGAATTAATACATGGATATAACATTAGCTTTCTGTATATATAAACATCTCAGTGAACAGGTTAAAAATGTAAAAAGCAGGACATTCATACACATTGTGATTTTCCATTCTATGTTCTTTCTAAAATTGACATAATTTGGCTTTTAGGAAAAACAAATCTAAGGGATGAAAATGCAGCATTGTCTCCTTTAAACAGAGCTGAACAGCTGCCCTTTTTCTATTTTTTTCATATAAAAATATGAAGACCTAGACCTACCTGTAGGAGCCATATGATGAGTATTCAGCAAAGATCATTTTTACTTGTAAGAGGATAATTTAGAACTTGACTTCTCTGCTTCCCTTGGTTATGTTAGAACTAAATAAGCGATCAAATATACAGCTTCTAAAGTCCCATATATGTGAGAGATTGTGAGAAAGAGATATAGAACCAAAGTGGGACAGAAGTGGGAGCACCTTACAGGTTATCCACATGAGTCTTAGATCTCAAATGTGGAAACTGGGACCCAGAAATGGGCAGTCATACAATATTTCTACTTAACAGAAAACTGCTACAGCTGTTAGAGTAAGAATGAAGACCTAATCTCATCGTGGAAAAAGAAATATAATATGCTAAATAAATAGCAAAATACTAAATTTTATATATGCTTTTATTATAATTACATAGTAACATGCTCATGGGAGAGATGGTGAGTGATTTTTTTTTCTATTTTCAAGCACTCCCCTATTTAGGAGTTAGAAACTATTTTCTGTAAATAGAGAGATAGTAATTTTTTTTTTTTTTTGAGTTGGGAGTCTCACTCTGTCGCCCAGAATGGAGTGCAGTGGTCGCTCCTGGCCACCGCAGCTCGACCTGCTGGGCTCCGGCGATCCTTCTGCCTCAGCCTTCTGAGTAGCTGGAATTACAGGCCCACGCTACCACGTCCGGCTGATTTTTTTATTTATTGTAGAGATGAGGTCTTGCTGCCCAGGCGGGTCTCGAACCCGCGGGCTCAGGCAATCCACTCACTTCAGCCTCCCAAAGGCGCGGGATTACAGGCTGAGCCACCGAGCCTGGCTAGAGAGATAGTAATTTGTTTAAGCTTTACAGGCCAAGAAGTCACATGCTCTGCTTTTGTAGCATAAAACTATTCACAGACACTACATAAATGCATAAACATGGCTGTGTTTATGGAGTGTGCAAAATAAGGCATGGTCAGATTTATTTCAATGGTCAGAGTTGAACCACCCATGCTTCATTCTTTCAATTGCTATTTATTGATTAAACAGATATTCTGTACTCCATGATATGCATTGGAATACAAAGGTGGATAAAACCTTATCCTTATTTAATTATATCATGCCCCAAACTATGGTCATTACTTTATTTTAAATTAAAATTCATCCATGAATTATTTTTCCCCTTACTTGTTGACATCTTTCTAGTTGATATAACCTGAAGAATAGGCTCCTTCTTCCAACACACCTTAGCTAAGGAAGAAGGAAATGCAAATGAATAAGGTGTACTTTAATCTTATATAAATATAACTTATCCTCATAATATGCAGGCCTTAATATTATCGCTTGGCTCTGCAAAGAAAGAACAGAACACAGTGTTTTTATTGAAATGTGCCTTCAAAGACAATGGAGTCAGTGAACTACAGAATCCTCGAGATCCTTTGTGGAATATTCATGCTTAGCAAGTCCCACTCTGTGTACTATTATTGCTCAAATAGAGCTCAAGGGATATTGAGTAAATGCTGCTACAGAGGAGATAAGACTTCAGAAAAGAAGAATGAAAACAGAAACGTATGTTTTTACAAAGAACTAAATTGTGTGAATGTTAATAAGAATGCAATCTGAGTTTAATCAGGAGTGTCTTGAAGAAGTTAGCAAGTACCAATCTGCAGCATTCTGATGGCTGTACCACATAATGTTATACATGCTGGAACTTGGACAAAACTTCTTATTAAATAATGTTATGAGTCTAAAAAATATTCATTGAGTGTATAATGATTTTTTTTTTTTTTTTTTGGTTTTCGGGTTAGTGACCTTTTGAGGCTTAAGACAGAGAAAAATACTTTTTGCTAAGAGATGGCCCAGTGAGAATTTAGCAGTCTAGCTTGTATAGTGTTGGTCATGAGTTCCCCCAGTGAAACAGAAGCAATAAATGAAGAGATTTGTTACGGAAATTGGCTCATGTGATCAAGGAGGCTGAGAAGTTTCATAATCTGCCATCTGCAAGCTGAAGAGACAGGGAAGCTGGTGGTATAAGTCAGGCTAAGTCTGAAGATCTGAGAACTGGTCTATGTGTGGGGAAGATGGGAGCAGGAGAGTGGTACTCATGTAAGTTTCTGAGATCAAAGACCCAAGAACTAGGAGCTCTGAGATTCAAGATTGGAAGATGATTGTTCCAGCTCAAAAAAAAAAACAAAAAAACAAAAAAAACGGGAGAAGGAATTCACTCTTCCTCCACCTTTTTATTCTAGTCTGGCCTTTGACGGATTAAATAATGCCCGCTCATATTTGTGAGGGTGAATCTTTTTTTCTGTCTGCTGATTCAAACGCTAATCTCTGCTGGAAACACCCTGACAGATACACCTAGAAATACTTCACCAGTATCTGGGCATCCCTTAGCCCAGTCAAGTTGATACATACAATTTGCCTAATATGAATAAAATACCTCAAAATTAAACCCAAATTTAGCAAACATGAAAAACAGGCTAAAGTAAAACTTGATGTGTGTTCATGATTCTTATTATAAACTGTTGTAGCAGAACAAATTTTTTTTTGCAACAAAGCATAGCTTTGTTTATATATGTAAAAGTAAATAAATTGTTAGCTCGCTAAAAGGGGAACTTTTTGTTTTAATACCATTGTGTAGATGTATTGAAAATTCAACCCATGTCCTTATATAGAAGGAAGATCATAAGAAAATGATACATCAGAGTGATGCTCAATTCCAAATCTGTCTGTGTACACAGAGAACTAGAGTTTTTTAATGGCAGGGGGAATCTTTGCAGTTCTTTCCTTTCTCCATGTTCTCTTCTTTTTTCTTTGTATTTCAAGCTTCAAAAGTCATGTCCTTTATAATTTATTTCCCCCCTTGTGTTGTCATTCCCTTGTTTATATTTCAAGAGAAAATTATGTTTACCTTATTACCTATCATCATAATAACTGTCCGAGTTGTTGTTGTCAGTCATACACCATCTTAGAAGTAAACAATTTTCTTCGTGTGTGGTAGGAAAAATACATCAATATGGAGAATGATGATGGTGTGATTATAGTAATTATCACATGTACTTGAGTAGTCACTTTCATTTAATTCTGCTGTAATTCATTACAGTGCTAGTAAGAGTCACATTAAGGATTCGATACAAGATGAACTATCTTTAAATAATTTTTGTTCCCTGGAAATTAGAAGAATAAAAGGCTTTAAAGTAGATTTTATTGGGGGGAAGGTTAAACTATAGGACAAATTTAGTTATTTATTATGGCTTTAAGATGGATAGAATAACTTTCACTTAGGAACAATATTATAGTCATCTAAATGATGAGAATACTCGACCCTGAATTATTCAATGGCAGAAATCACTTATTTATTTATTTATTTATTTATTTATTTATTATTAAAGCCTAATAAAGTATCTGGTATGCAGAAAGCCATCCATGGTGTTCTGGGTTAGACACATTTTGGCATGCTAAAGTTAATAGTTAAATTTTTAGGAATTGTTCAGGATGGTTGCACATTAGCACATTAGCTTCGAAATCAGCCATGATGAGACTATTTATATCATGAAATTGACCCAGGAAGGACTTTTATCCCCCAGAGAGCAGGTTATTAACAATTTACTAGGACACCATCAGAAGCTATTAAATAAATGTTGAGTGAACAATAAATGAGTAAATGGTGAAAATAGCATATTGATAATCTGAAATAATAAAAAGAAAGGCAAGCCATTAGTGTAATAATTACCCAGCATTAAATAAAGTGAAGTATTTGTAATCTGGCATCAAACAGGCTTCCAGGTCTAATCAGGACTTTTGCACTGAACAGTTGTATAGTCTTACACAGTATACTTATATTCTTTGATGTCTACATGATCTGCTCAGTGATGGGGGGCATATGTGCATTAAAAACGGTGGTAATAATGTTTACCATATAGGAATATAATGGAGATTAAATATAATGACTACCTAAATTTGTTAAATGGAACCAAAAGGAATTGACTCTTTATAGCTCAAAAAGTTAGGGGTCAGCAATTAATTCCTCCTGACTCCACATTAACAAATTCACCACTACAGTTGGTGACCGACACAACAAAAAATAATGTTCTCTCAATTTGGCTTAATGCAGTGATGCCTCCAGAGATGCCTTCTGAACTGTGCAATATATGTTTACTGCAATTTCAATGTGTAATACATGTCAGCATATTGCAATCCTTTGAAAATGGTAGTTCTTTTAGACTACTTTTGGGTCCACATTAATTAAATACTTTAAAAAAATCTAGGCAACTAGCTAGCTAATTTTTAAAAAGTAATACATTCCTTTATGAAAACAAAAATCCTAGCCACACTGAAGGTTAAAATACCTGTGTATTGGCTGGGCTCAGTGGCTCAACCTGTAATCCCAGCATTTTGGGAGACCCAGGCGAATGGATTGTCTGAGCCCATGGGTTCGAGACCAGTCCCAGCAGTGGCTGGGAGTGTGCCACTGCATTCCAGTCTAGGTGACAGAGTGAGACTCCAACGCAAAAAAAAAAAAAAGAAGAAAAAAATACCTGTATATCAAGGGGAACACACGTATTAATTAGAATATAAATCACATCACACTATGTATCTTGTTCTGAAATCTGTTTTTCGAACAAACATATTGCTATTTGCAAGCATAGATATTTGTTTTATCTCTTATTTTAATATGCTGTTCCATTGTATGTCCAAAATAAACTAAATTAATCTTCTCTCACTTTGAACTTCCATAAACAATGCACTAATAAATTATATATATTTATATATGTGTGTGTGTATATATATATATCTTACCTATATATAGAGAAAAACACAGACATGTGTTATGTTCATACAGGAATAAATATTTATATATGATAAATTCTTAGAGCTGGAAATGTGAATAAACTTTCCATTTAAAATTTGGACAAGTGGAATTACATTATTCTCCAAAGAGGTTATGCTAATTGATACTTTCTCCAAAAGTGTAGGAGAGTGTCTTTTATCCACATATTCGAAAACACTTTTTAAATCATCTCTGTAATATTTGCAAGTCTGAAAAACCTCTTTCTAATTTGTATTAATTGATTATTCATGAGTCTAATCATCTCCACATGTGTTTATTATTTTCAATATTCTTTCTCTATATTTTCTCCATATTTTTTGTTAATCTTGCTTCTGAGTTGTAAGGATTCTGCTATTTTAAAAAAATATATTCATTTTTTTGTCAATATGTTCCAAATATTGTTCACAATTTTTTTTTTTTTTTTTTGATTTTGAGTTGGAGTTTCACTCTGTCGCCCATTCTGGAGTGCAGTCACCCCTCTTGGCCACCGCAGCCTCGACCTGCTGGGCACCGGCGATCCTTCCGCCTCAGTCTTCCAAGTAGCCGAACTACAGGCGTGCGCTACCCCGCCTGGCTAATTTTTTTTTTTTTTTTTTTTATTGTAGAGATGAGGTCTTGCCAATTTGCCCAGGCGGGTCTCGAACCCGCGGGCTCAGGCAATCCACTCACCTCAGTCTCCCAAAGTGCAGGATTACAGGCTGAGCCACGGAGCCCGGCTTCACAATTTTTATTTGTCCTTAAGGTTTCTCTTTACTTTCGTTTTTTACTACATCAACATTTAAAAATTTTATGTAGTAAAATCTGTCAATATTTTCTTTGAAGATTTATTTAACACATATAAATCCTTTCATTTTGCCAGTATTTTATTTATGCTTTAGTATTTAAAACTTCGATCTGTCTGGAATTTGGCAAAATGAGTGAGCTCTAGCTTATTTATTACCCAATGACTGACAGTTATTGAATAATCCATCTTTCCTTGGTCTATTTGAAATATTTACTTTCTCATATTTTAATTATCAATGTGTCTTGGATATATTTAGACTTTGAAAAATTATTTTACAGTGATTTACTCTGGTCCTGCACCTATAGGACCTATAGTAATTTTGATTGTTTTATAATGTTTCAATGTTATTTAGGACAAGTTCCTGTCATTACTCTTCTCTTGCACAATTTATCTGGCTATTCTTAAAATTTTCTTCTTCTGAATAAATTTTAAATATATTGACACATTGCAAAATTAAACACAGACATAGGCAGATACACATCTTGGAATTTTCATTGTGCATACACTAATTTTATATTGATTGGTTTCAGATGAACCGACATGATACAAAACTGAATTTCTGTATCCAAGAACTCAGTCACTTTCTTCATTTATTTAAACCATCTTCTTGCTTAAGCAGAGTTTTATAATTTTATTCATATGAATCCAGCCTATTTTCATTAGTTATTTTCAGAATTGTTTTTGCTCTTGCTATTGTGAATGGGATCTCTTTTACATTGTATTTTCTAACTTGTTATTATTCATGTAGTAGAAAGATAAGGTATTTTGCATATTTATTTTTCACTTTGCCACTATTTTGAGATTCTTTACTATTTCTAATAACTTTTTTGGTAGCCTTGCTTGGATTTTTCATTTTTGCTATTGTTTTTCACTTATTATATGTTAAATACTTTATCTGGTCTAATGATATCGGCAAGCAATTCCGGAATTATTGCAGGAAAAGCAGCTATAGTATTTCCTTCTGCATGGGTTTGCATTCTGTTGTTTCAGGTACCTTAATCAACTGAAGTCCTAACATAATTTCTCTCTTCTTGAGAGAGAGAAAAAGCAAGCACTACATTCATATAACTTTTTATTACTGTGTATTATCCTAATTGTTCTATTTTATTATGAGTTATTGGTGTTAATCTCTTAACTGTGTCAAGTATATAAATTAAACTTTATAATATGTATGTGTAGGAAAAAACATGATACAGTCATGCACTGCATAACATTTTAGTCAGTGACAGACTGCATATATAACAGTGGTCCCATAAGATCATAATACTGTATTTTCACTGTGACTTTCCTGTGTTTAGATATATTTAGATACACAAATACTTTTGGGTTACAGTTGCCTAGAGTATTCAGTACAATAATATGCTTTATGGATTTATAGCCTAGAAGCAATAAGCTGTACCAGATAGCCTAGGTATTTAGTAGGCCATATCACACAGGTCTATATAAATACACTCTTAAGATGTTCAAGCAATGACAAAATTACCTAACGACACATCTCTAAGAAGATATCCCTGCCGTTAAGACACATATGACTATATAGCATACGGGGTTTGGTACAACCACGGTTTTAATCATCCACTGTGAGTCTTAGAACATAGCCATATAGGATAAGGAGGGACTATTACATCTGTGTCCTATACCTAATTTGAATGGCAAAACTTTCAGGATTTCACTAGTGAACATAATATGTAAGGATTGGTAGGTTGTGTGGTAGGTGTGTTTATTAGTATAAATTTTGTTTGTTTCTAGTTTCTGTTATTCTTTTAAAAAGTATTAGACATTTATTAAAACTATACGCTTTTCTTTTCCTCTGTTTGGAGGGAAAGTCATCACATTTTCCTAACATTCCACTGTTCTTTTAATATGGTACTAGAATTGATTTGCTAATAGTTTGATTAGAATATTTGCATAAAAATTCATAAGTGGAACATATTTGTAATTTTCCTCCTCAGTACTATAGTCTAAGTTTTTCTACTGGTATTATTGTGATTCTGTAAGAAATAATTGAAAATCTTGCTTAGCTTACATCAGTGATTCTCAACCCAGACTGCACATAAGAATGTTAGAAGTTAGGAACTCAAAGAAATTACTAAGACTGGGACCCTACTCTAGATCAATTATATGGGAGCAGAGTGTCTGTGATTTCAGATTAATATAGTCTCAAATTTCTTCTCTTTACCTTCTCAAGTAAAGTAGACAAAAGGGGCACTGGGAAGAAAAACAAGTCTAATGGAAATCGTATCATTAAATTTTCTTTCAGCATTCTCTCTCTCTCTCTTTCTTTCACCTTGTCTCTTTCTATCTATCTCCCTCCTTTCTCCTTTCACTCTCCCTTGAAAGCAGTGCTTGGTCAAGAAATTAAGTGAGAGTTCTTGGCATAAGTGAGTACTTTGCATCGATACTCAGTGATGACACACTTTGTCAACACTTTCTGATTATATTCCATCAGAAAAATTTTAAATCACAAGCTCCGTCCCAGTTCCCGGAGATAACGAATGAAATATGAGGTATGGAATAAGGAGGATATGATGCGGATTGCTTTCTGGAAGACTCAATTTGTAAGCTAGAGGGAACCCATACCTTTCCCAGATGACCTTTCTTGTTATACTTTCTGTACTTCTTTTCCTCTGACACAAAAATTACCATGGGGGTTTGTGTGTGATTGTCTGATTCTTGAAACTGTGTATGTTACTTTGTGCAATTTGTATCAGCTTTCAACAAATAATTAGTGTTTGTGTAATGCCTTGTGAGTGATCTACTAGTTCATACTTAAAATATGGAGGCCCTTCCTTCGTATGCAGATTCTTTTCTTGGTGATATTTAATTCCGGTCCTGGGATGTTTCTGACATTACTGACATTTCTCAGTAATGTCAAGGAGTATGGTTTTGGGCCTCCGCTGTGTTCTACGGCCCTCTCAGCTCTAATAACATCTTTCTATTGTATTAACCTGCTGTTCAGTGAATTCTTAGCCATCTGCTTCTGGCTTAGTACTGCGATTTGAGTATTGTATCTTGTGGATACAAAGGGTAAGAAGATAGATGTTAAACATTTTTTTCCCTCAGTGTGCTACTTAATTTGCTTGACATATTACACCTAAGTTCTTGTGTCTGTCAACACGTCCTCACTACTTCCGAAGTAACTTACACAAGCCTACAATATATTATTGTTGGCTTACCTCTTTGCCCCCTCTGTAGTTCCATACGGTGTCTAGGATGCACAAATAGTTTCTAATTTACATGTTGATTCAGATTGATAAGTAATGGTAGATGATTGCGTTAGAAAAAATCTTGAGGCCATGTGTTTGCTACTCAGATCTCATCCAACAGGAAAGAATATGATGACTGGTGATTTGGTTTCTATTTAATACCTTTTTTTTTGGCATCATGAAAAACATTATTGTTCATACATACATTTTCCCATTCTATGAAATACCCTAATTTAGTTATAACAACTTAAGATTTTAAAAATCCACATTAAAACCGAGTTCATTGGTGAATTTATTGCATATCAATACTAGAACTATGGATACTTGAACCTGAATCTCCTGAATCTCGGTTACTTTCCACTGTAATATCTCAGGAATTACTTATACTCTACAATATGGAAAATAAAAATGATCTTGCCTTAGTTTTAACTTAAACTTCAGACTCTTTCATTTTACTTTATGCATCTAATAATTAAAGTTATTTATGAAATATATTAGAAAATTTGGAAACTATAGAAAGAAATTTTAAGTGGGGAAAGAAACTTGGTATGATCCTATTCTATTCACTGTTAAAATGTTTGCATGCATCCCTCCAGTTTTTTGTTATAATACATGTTTTTATAATATAATTCAAATTATATTGAATAAGCAATATGTATCCTGTTTGTTTTACTTATCATCATTACATAAGTTTTATCTGATACTTGAAACCCTCTATAACATTATTTTATGGTCTCATTCCTTTAAATAAATGAGTTTACTTCATTTAACCATTTCTAATATTGTCTATGTTTACTGATTTCCTGGTTTTACCACAATTAACAGTGCCACAATGAATGCAGTGATATGTTTTGGATTATTTTATTTTACCAGAAGTTAAATTCTCAGAGCAAAAGGAAAAAAATAATTTAAGGCTGTCACTAAAGAAAGCCTCGTTTTAAATACAAGAGAATGCTACAGGATATACCTGTGCAGTGTAGCATTTAAACTTTGTTATTTTCCTAAAGAAATCAAGTTACACAGAGTGGGAGCAAAGAAGACCCTATCCTGCTAGGTAATAAATATTTAAATGGCTTTGCACTGGAGAGGAACCTGGGCTAGATGTGCTTTTGAGGTCTCCCAATATGGTAAGTGCTATGGAGGACGAAGCCATAGAGAAAACCTTCAGAGGTTAGTTGATCCCGGTAAAAGGCAGCACCAGGTTACATACTGTATGGACATGACTGTGGGGCTGTCTAGAAGACATTT
Organism: Carlito syrichta; assembly: GCF_000164805.1. Lineage (NCBI taxonomy): Eukaryota > Metazoa > Chordata > Mammalia > Primates > Tarsiidae > Carlito > Carlito syrichta. The sequence goes on from NW_007251266.1 coordinate 222,891, forward strand.
TCTAGAAGAAATGGTGGAACTAAAAATTACAAAAATAGTTAACATTATATTCTATAAATTTAGATTATAGTTGCAATTATAGATGATTATCAGAAACTGACTAAAACATAAATCCCATTTTTTAGCATATTTTTCTAAGTTCAAAGGTGACATAACCCTTCACTTCATGGGTGATTTTTGCAGCACATTCAGAAAGAGGGTCCTTTTGGCAGAAATCTTTCAGTAAATCAGCAGTTTTCCCAAGGGCCTTTGTTAATCTTTTGAAATTCAATTTTTTTCCCCTTTGAACTGTCATGTTATGATTCTCCTCATCAGTTTCCTATCTCCTCTTCTTGTTAACTGGTCTAACTCTGCCAGGAAGTCCTTTGTCAGTGGCTTTCTATGTGGTTCTTCAACATCACTTTTATTAAATCCTGGATAATTTGCAGAAATGTGGTTTCATGATTTGATCCAGTTGCACTTGTGCTTTAAACATCTGATTTTTTTAAAATGACAGAATGGAAAGTGATAAATATCTGTGGTAAGAAGGGAGAAATGTTTGATTGGAGATTAATTTGATAAATTGTCAGTTAATTAGCAAATATTTTGCATTATGAGTCCTAACCAATGTTATAAACCTGAGATTGTGACTAATAAATGCATGAGTAAAAAATAGTTTCTGTGTATTCTGGTCCTTATGCCCATTCCTGCCTTCAAACCATATGTAAAAATTTACATTTCACAAAAATAAATGGACAACTTAATGAAGATACTCTTCACACTAACCACAAGGCTTACCAATATGAAAAACAATTGTTCTCAGCATTGGTTTCATATTAGAATTGCTTTGGAAACTTTTGAAAAGTGTTCCTGTCCAAGCTTCACACAGATGAACTAAATCAGAACTTATGAAGGTGGGTCTCAGATAACAGTATTTTTAAAAGTATTAAAAAATATACAAGTAGGCATTTTCCATTTTTGGCATTCTGCTATCTTTAATAATTCTTATTTTCTGTATTTGGAGATTTAGTGTGTGAGATCTTGCACTTATCATTAGTCCTATTATGGCTGTGATATGTTATTTTGTAGAGCAATTTGAGATAATACTGACTTGCACTGGCACAAAGTAATAGAAAAAAGATGGGTTAATATTATGCTATGGAATAGCAATCCTCAATTATTTCACTTCAGTTTTTACTTTTCATTTTCCAGTTAATGTAATCAAATGCCCATTTTCAACTCTTCATAAGATAGTGACTACTTTTGTAGATAACAATTAAAAATCTAACATACAAAGTTTGTCATTTTTTGGTGAGCATTACTGGTTATACAGGAATTTTAACTCAGCTAATCAAATATTGATGTATTAGTATGTGATATTATTTTTTTTTTACAAGATGCAATGTCACAGTCATACTTATGGAACAATTGCCATTAAAAGTGTCTCTAGACCACTCCTTCTAAAACTTGATTGTGCATCCCAACTATCTGAGGATCATGTTACAAATACAGATTCTGATTATATGACTGAAACAAGGCTTAAGAGTAAGCATTTCTAAACAGCTTCTATGTTTTGCTAATGCTGTTAAATCTCAGACCAAAATTTGAGCAAAAAGAGTATAGGCTACACTATATAAGTATATATATGTATATGTGTGTATAAGAATATATTCTGTATTCTATATATAATACATATTCTTTCCAACAAGACTGGATTTTATAGGTTAGATCATTTTCTTTAAGTGGGCCTCTTATAATCTCCCCATAATTAAATACAATTGAAATATATATATATATATTTGAGTTGGAGTCTCACTCTGTCACCCAGACTGGAATGCAGTAGCATGCTTCCGGGCCACCACAGCCTTGACCTGCTGGCTTCGTCTATACTTCTGCCTCAGCCTTCCAAGTAGCCGGAACTATAGGCGCGCACTACCATGCCTGGCTAATTTTTGATTTATTGTAGAGACAAGTTCTCACCAATTTGCCTGGGTGGGTCTCGAACTCGCAGGCTCAGGCAATGCACTTGCCTCGGCCTCCCAAAGTGCTGGGATTACAGGCTGAGCCACTGAACCCGGCAGAAAAATATATTTAACTACTATTTATTAAGGGCTTTCTCTGGACAGAGTACTTTAAACATCAAACACATGGTGCTTTTTTTTTTTTTAAATCATACCTCCTTAACCAAGGCTCAGAGAGAAGTAATTTGCCCAAACCTATAACATTAAGCTGGTAGAACCAGCGTTTATACTTTGCTTGGTCTGATCCCAGACCAGTCTATCATCTTAGCTACTAAGCAGTGTTATTTTCCTCTGGATCACCTGCTTCCCACCGCCTCCTTCAACCCAACCTTTTCAGTGTTTTTTAAACATTCATATTTCAATTTGATCGCAGGCCATATACTACATATTGAAGATCACTATCTAGGCAAGACTGTTAACTGTTAACATCATTGTAAAATACAAGTAAAATCGACCATTATCATTACACTTTTGGGTAGCACCTCTCCCCATCCTTCAGTCCTTATTTACTTAGAGGATTTGGATTTTTTATAGAGAAAATGGCATTACAACTCTCATTTCCAATTTTAAAATTTAAAAAAAGTGAAGTAGATGATCCTTTACATGGAGGCTGAAATGCATTTTATACCATCTCCTGTAAAGAAAAACATAGCTAGCGTTTATTGATTCGCTATTCTGGACTTGGTGTTGTGCTAGTTGCTTCATGCATAGATTATCCCACTCAGACCTCACTACAACCCACTGAATTATTATCTTCCATGTTTTACTGATGAAGAAACTGACAATCAGGGGTTAAAAACTTGCCTGCAGTTAACAGCTGCTAAATGGTGTAAATGGTGGGGGAAATGTTTGCCTTCTTAGTGAATCAATAAAGTTAAAGAAATACAGTGTTTCTTTCTGTATAAACTGCAGATAACAATTTGGAATACATTAGATGAATTTGTAATACATTGTACTAAAATAGATCTGTTTTTATTTTGGAACAAAGGAAAACATGTTTAATCTAATGATCACTGCAATAACTCTAGCCTGATTGAGATTCACGAAGGTAGTTATTTATGTGAAAAGATAAAGTAACATTTTGCAAAAGGTACATCCAACTACCAATATTTTTTTTACCATGTGATTTATAAAACAAATGCTTCCTATAGTGAAAGGTATGGAGTATTTTCTTTCTTGTATTTTAACATTTGTAATATACCACAACATGATAAATGAATCAGGTTATATTGATTAGGTTTTCGCTGCAGTCAGTAATCATTTTACTTTCTAATCACTTATGCCTAAGAGTTGGAATTAAACGACTGGCTTAATTACAATGACAGGAAATACCTTTTTAATTCCACGTAGTAGCTCTGAAGATAAAACCAGACATATTTCACTAATGTCTCATTTTTAACTGATGATAAAGCCATATATAAATACATACTTATATATATTAAAATAAATATAAATATATATAATATAGTCTGTGTTTGCCTTGCTATTTCTGGATTAAGTCCATTTTCCGAATATCTGAGTGGTTGTTACTTGTTCATTGTTATTATTGTTTTGTTTTCCCTGAAAATTGTTTTCACTCTAACCCTACATTTCCATAGGAGTTTTTGTTCCAACTATAGGGAATGTTTGTGGCTTTATTAATCCTTCCTTCTCTTGTGTCTCCAACTAAAGTTGAGTTTACAAGGTCTTGTTTCCTGTGTGTGTGCTGGTCAATGGTCTTGTCTCTGTTTTTTTCTCTTTCTCATTGCCATTATTTTATTTCTATTCGTATATTGTAATTGTTTATTTATAAAAGTTCTCTACTTTGAGGGCAGCATATTTTGTTGTTGTTGTTGTTGAACCTCCAGGTATCACTCAATGTTTAACGCTTAATAAGCCCAATAAACATTGGTGGAATTGATAAGTATTAAATGCCCGGGCAGAAAACTGATTGATTGAATATTACTAACAAACTTTCTCTAATTTAAGCTAGACAATATTAAAATGGGAAGTTCCTTCTCTTCTTTACTTTCGTTTGCAAATAATAAACTTGAAATAATAATGATATGATTTCTAAGAAAAGTAGCTCTGTAAGATAAAAGTTTTCATTTTAAGGACAATTCCTTATATATTCATTTGAATCAGGCACATGGATGCATTTCTTTAAAAGGAGGATCTTTTTTTAGAAGGTTGTTTCTGACTAGAATCCATCTGAGTCCTCAAACAATTTGAGAACTTCGTTTTGCTTTAGAGCAAGACTTTCCTGGTAGTGGTAGCCATACTAATATTGCACACAAAGCAGGAATGTGATTTTCAGACAAGGTCTGATTACACCCCAGTGGTTCATGAAACTCTAATGCACGGCAGTTGTTTCAAAGGATTTTACTTGTGAACACCTCAAATAAGATTTCAAAATTTTATTTGTGTGGAGCGAGACTGAAACGCAGAGAGACGGAGCTGAGATCTATTGTTGTAATACAAAAAAGCTCCTTGGCTTCTAATGCAGAGAACACTTCCAGAAAGAACCATAAGTACTGCGTGTGAAATGATTCCTTTTCTACCTGATATAATACTAGAATAATTGTTTTCTAAAAGACCCTGCTGTTATTGTAATGGCACTAACTCGTATTCATTAGGCCTCTCTTGTTTATATTAGAGTATTTATTTAGAACTAAATATTTGAGGGCACTCAGGCTAGAGAGGCAATTCAGGATGTGAGTTGCCTGTGTGTTTTACCCAGTTAGCTTTCAAAAGCGCTAGGAAAAAAATATTTATTGTGTACTAGGAAAAATCTGGATGTTGAAGAATAAGGATATGAAATTCAATACAGTTGCTCCACATACAAGTAATATGTTGTTAGTAGTTTTTATAAACCCATTGGGTCTCTCTTTACTTATCTGTAAATTGGAGTAGTTCACTAAATATTTGTGAAGATTAAACTTAATCATATACCCAAAAGGACCTACAATTCCCAAAACATTAAAGATGCATAATATATATCATTTCTTCTTTTATAGCCAAACACTGTAGCCATTTGTGACATAAAATTAAAAGATATTCACTGCAACTCATTGCCAAATTAGATTAAAAATAAAATTCTAAATGTGCCTTCTTCAGAAGCTTCTTTGCATTATTTTAACTAAGAAATACTCAATTTAAACGTCTATAGGAAATTAGGAATTTCTGATGCATCATAGCATTTAGGCTATAGATGAGAGGTCAGCAAACTTTATCTGCAAAGGGCCAGATAGTGAATATTTTAGACTTTTTGAGTCATATGGTCTTGGTTGCAAATACTCAATTCTGCTATTGAGTTGCATGAAAACAGCCATAAACAATATGTAAACAAATGAGATTTGCTCCAATAAAACTCTATTTACAGAAACAAGTGATTGGCTACATTTGACTCACAACCTCTGAAATATAACATTAGATAGTACTGCTAGAAAGTATAAGTTATTAGATAGTATAGCAGAAATAAAAGCACTATTTACCACTGGACTAGTGAAGGGGTGTGTGTATGCCTCTCTCTCTCTCTTTCTCTCTGTCTCTGTTTCTCTCTCTCTCTCTCTCTCTCTGTGTGTGTGTGTGTGTGTGTGTGTGTGTTTTATTTCTGAGTATGTAGAGATGAAGAAGTATTATCTGTCAGTCTTACTTCCTATGATGATTAGGAGTACAAGAGTAATTTAGGTAATGTGTCATAAATTATTTACTGAAGATATTTCTGCTGGAATATATATTTGAGAAGGATTATGAAATCTCACCTTAAGACTCTCTAGCTGATTACAAGAATGCTTCAAACACTAATATTGTGCAGTCTTAAAATTTGTAAGAATCAAGATGGTAAATCTCTTTCTATTATAGTGCCTCTCACAGAGCAGGAGCCGTAACCTCAGTATAGATGATCCCTAACTAAATAAACTCAACATATTCAAATATGTTGACAAAGTGCAGGATATAGGAAAAAAAAAATTCAATGCATGACAGGATTTTCCACAGATATTTTCCCTAGGATATTTAAAATAGGACATAATTGATGGAAATCAATTTGCAGACTCTTATCTAGAACAAATCTGTTGGAAGATCAGTATTTTATATTTTTATGGACTTGTTTCTTGAGGTTTACATGTTTGAGGAAAGTTTCTAAACACTGTGACAGTTTTCAAACTAAAGATATGGATAGCGTCTAAATTTAAGATAAGGAAAAGTGCTAATATGCAGGCTTTAATATAAACTTTTAATGTTTCTGCTGCTGATGAACTTTCTGGGGAACTCATGCAACATTATTCCATGATCATTATGACTTTGTAATCACTTCAAACTACAGAATGATTTTCTCACTTTCCTGACATGTTTAATATCCAAACCACATTGTCTTATCTTATAAACCCAAGTCTTGTATTTTGATAGCTTAGAAGGTAAATTGCAACAGTGTGTTTTCTCTTCACTCTGGTTCCACCTTGTTTCTTCTGTCTTGGGAATGACTTTTCATTCCCTAAATCCTTACTTGTTAAAAATTCAATATATTTTCTTACTTCTTTAAAAGCTAATTGTGGATTTATTTGGGCTTTACAATGTCAATTGAATAAAATGTGTTAATGTTAGTACAAACTTCCTGTTTAGGAGTCATAGGAATTTGGTGAAATAATTTTCTGTAAGCATAAAGTACAAATGGTCGAATGAATTCAGTCCTGAAAAACATGCAGCCAACTGACTTTAAAAATCAGTTAAGCTCATTCCCTTCAAGTATGTTTTCACAGGCTGTCCAGATATTACTTTCAGGGAGTCATTCAATTGACTACATTAACACTGCACTAAAATTATGAAATAGACATGGTGTTAGGCCCTAGAAAAACATGTGACTAAGATATGTTCCCAGAACTAAGGAAACTTATTTAGGAAGGAGATAAATTTGGACTACTATATAGTGAGTCCCTCATATAAGGTGGAGATTTTCTTTTTCTTTTTCTTTTTTTCTGATTTAGGACTTGTTTATTTCCATGTTGTTCTTGTTATAAATAATAACCCATATTGTTCTATATGTAGACCATTATAACTAGTTTTCAATTAAGTATATCCTCTCCAAAAATGCCCTTCCTAATTCAGCTCCAATTATTCCAATCGTACTCATTCTGCAAGTCCCAGTTTAAATCACTTTTTCTAAAAAATATTTTTCCAATGTTCAATTATACTAGCCTACCGTATTGCTTTCTTTGAATTGCTTTGACACAACTTTTAAAAAATTGTATCATAGTGCAGAGCCCATTAAAGTCAAAATGCATGGGTAAGTTTTATGTTAGCAGTGATTCTCCTGATTCATTTTGATTCTTCCACAAACAAGCATCTGGCAAGTTTAGAATCTGCAACTCTCTAGCCACCTTCCTTTCCCTTTGCTTTGTCTTGTGAACATGGTAAAGTCTCCTCCTCCTCTGATTCTCAATATTTTCTACTTTTAAAATAGCTTTTGTTATCTATACCACATGGACTACATAGAGTCATAAGTTTGTATGAGGAACAAAATGAGTTTACCTTGTGTTAATTTCCAAGTTAAGATAGAGTTGAAAGATACTTATTGTTACAATTGTATTTCTGATTACTGCAAGGTCCTTTAAAAGAAAGGCCTTCCATGTCAAGAAAAAAAAGACTCTGTGTGGACTCATTCCATTATGCAACAGCAGGGAACATCTGTGAATTAACAACAACAAAAATTGCTTTGAAAGCCTACATTTTACAAAGCCTGTAGTAGATCAGAGTAGACCGACCATGACTCCATGTTAGAGTTTTAATATTTCTTTGGGACAAGGACAGCCTACCTTTATTTCTTTGTCATTCAACAATGTTATCCTGAAAAACAATTAATTTGCTATATTTTATGTTCCTATAATGATTTGTGCTGTGAAACAGAGTTCTGGAAATTTGTTGTAATGATAAGAGATAGATAGCACTATTGGTACTTAGGAAAGATTATGGCATTTCCAATTATGGACAGTCTGGGAAACTTAATAAGTGGCTAGCCTGGGTCTTGAACAGTAGAAAAACCTTAAAAGAGATGATTTAAAGCATTGTCTAGTGCCCAGTCCCATCCCTTCAGTGGAAGTACTGATAATAAAGGCACAAGTCCAAGACCCTGTTTCACCCATTTCCAGTGTGGTGTAATTGATATTTCTTAAACCAGTCAAATAATTCTCAGATTGGTGTTTTCTCTGTCTCTCTCTCTCTCTCCCTCTCTGCCGTTTCTCTAAAGGGAAAATTTCCATTAGAACTCTTTTTCTATCTAGCCAAATCCATTCTCAAAACTTTAGACTGGTATACATTTTCCCAGGATTCCAATGCCAGCTGGGATTTGAAAACATGATTTTAGAAACTCAGTCAATCCTGAGATTCTTCAGTCCCATGCTATTCTAGTTTACCTTAATTTCTTTCATTTTTCTTTTAAAAGTAATAACATATCCAGTGTATAATAGTCACTAACAACTGTTTAACTATGAAACATTTTCTTATATTTTGTAAAAACCCAGAACTAGAGATGTTTACCCAGTGTTTAATTCTGAATTACAATAGACAAGTAATTATTACTATTATTGGTATATCATTATTGTAGTTATTATTATTAGGCTTTAAAATACTAGTGAATATGTCCTTAAAGTTAAATTTTTTTCTTCCCACTGTTTGAAATAAAAGCTTAAAGAGATATTTAAGTTGGTTCCATAGACCTAAGTATTTTAACCTTCCTTATAATACCATTCTCCCAAGTATTATATATATTATATACATATTATCTGTATAATCTATATAATATATTTATATAATGATATATAATAACATTATTTATATAATATATATACACATGTAATGTATAAATATGTGTATTTATATATATTATATGTACACACACTGTTACAAGTATACACATATGCACATATATAAATATATACAGAGGGTGCCAAAAAATGCATACACATTTTAAGAAAGGAAAAAACTATATTAAAATTGTAATGCTTAGTAAGATGAATACAAATCATGTTTGACTTCTGCAATTACAGGAGGTGTTCAAAGTGGTTACATCAGTGTCCAGACACTTCTGATTACAGCAAACATCTCATAAAATGTGGTATATATTTTTTTGGCACTCCCGGTATTATATTTCTAAATACTTGTGGAAATATTCATGGAGCGTTGAGGACAAAAATACACTTTCTTCCACCTTGTGGTGAAGTCATCTTTACTCTTCACGTCACGTGTTATTAATGTTCCAATTCTTCAGCCAAAATTTCCATTTTGGTAAACAAAACGACTCTGTATTTCCAAAACTTTGTTAATCACTGCAGTAGCAAACATTTATTGAGAGTGTCTGATGGACTGGACACTGGTACAAATAAGAACAATTATATTTCTTCTGCTTTTTTGAATCCTTTGGCCATGTTTCCTTGATACACAATATTTACTTTCTTTTTGCAGATAAAGAAACTGCAATTATAAAATGTTAAACAACTGGCTCACTGTAAGATAAATTCTTCCTATTTTACTTTCTTCTGCTTACTTCTTTTCTTTTATTTATTGAACACATACTTATTTAGTTCCCATTATGTACCAGATACTGTGCTAAACATGTGGAATGAATGTGGAGGGGAGTGCAAAAACAAAAGTGGTTCTGTTCTCATGGAGCTTTTTGACAGGTGATGAGAATATAATCCTCTTCCAGGCCCGTCCTACACTTTGTTCTTTTTCTTTCTTTCTTTTCTTCATTTGTCTATGTGTGCTTCTTTTTGAATCACAACAAGGAATGTACTAGGGACAGTATATATGAAAGAAGCTTTTCCTAGTATGTGATTGACTGGCTCCCTGGCTCCCTTCTGTTCCTTGAGTACATTGCAACTCTTCTCTTATCTTAAACTCTCTCTCCCCATTACCCTGACTGCAGAAAACTTAGGGAGACTGGCTCATTGCAGTAGTGACATTCTATCTTTTGAGGCTTACTGTCCTGGAACTTGCACATTATCTTGCTTTCCAAAGCCCCCTCTTAAAATGCTAAAGCCACTGCCTACATAAGACATGATCATTTCCACATCATAACAGAATACAAACTGCTGATATTCATTTGTGTTGCATCGTGGAATACAGGGCCAAATCTACTTGTGACCAGCAACAATAGACTCAAGGATTCTCACTCCTCCAGGCTCCTTCTGGCCTCCTTGGGTAGGGAGAATCTGTGCCTCAGTACCCAGAAAGCCATTCACAACATTTCAGATGGGGAAGATTTTTTAGGCTATTTCCAGCTTAGGCTTGCCTTAACGGGTTTCATTTTTCAGGTAACCCTGAGCCATGCCCCATGGGAGTTGAAATCCAAGTAGATCTTTCTGACAGTTACATAAAGAACTATCTCAGGAACTTCCTCTTTTACCTTCTGACCACTCTATGATGAATGAAAGTTGAAGGAGCTGGTTTCACTCTCCCACTACTTCACTGTGTCTCTCAATGTGACATGTTCACATGGTGTTCAAAAGTTTAAAAGAAGGGGGTTCTGCAGTACAGAGAGAAACATTAAAAGGCAGAGGCAAAGGGAGAAATAAAAGGAGAAAAAACAGGATGAGGTTAGCACATGAAAGTGTGTTCTTTCTCTCTTTTCAGGCTAGTTGCACAATGCTGATGTGCTAGGGTGACTGCCTTTCTCGGCACTTTGTTAAAGGTCTCTGGTTGGGTAAGACACTCGACTGTACTAAGAAGCATCAAACATCCAGCCAGCCTTTGGTGTTACCTGGGCACCAAAAAGCTGAGCCCTGTGCTCTCTGTTATCCTATTCACCACATTTTGCCAGAAGAGTCCAGTTTTCTTCTGACATGTAGCTATATACAGTTTATATAAAGAAAAGAGGTCGGTGGATGAAAATGACCGTTATTTTTAGATGATGAAAGCAAAGAAGACCTAGCCTGCCTTCCATTATGAGATATCTGTGCAGGCGCATATGATTCTTGTATATAGGTCTGAATTCTGTTATGTTTTCATGATACTTAATGTTGCATTTGTAAAACTGGGAAGAGCAACTGGGGAGCCCATGGAGATCTACTAAAGTGACTGAGGCTGACTTTGATTGAACTTGTAACTATTTACTGAACATTCCTAAATAATATGTCCACATCAAGGTCAAAATTAATTTCCCATGGACTGGCTGAATAGGGCATATTTGATTTTGGATTGTACATGAATTCTCTGGATTGTCTTAAGCAAATTTTTATCCTTTCTTTTCAGATACCTTCATTTTTCTTCTACTAATCTCTGGTTTTCCTTTCTCAGAATCTTTCTTGTATTCCTCATTCTATTCCTAGCTCTGAAATATTATTATTTCTCTGGTTTTTCCTTACTTTTTAAAACCATCTCACTCTTTTCTACTTGTCTGTTGATTTCTCTGCTCCCATAATGCATAAGAAAAAAATTATTTGCATGTATTAAGCCATTTCCCATGTGGGGATAGCTTTACTCATTTGGCTGCGTTTCTCTAGGTTGTTTTTAATTCTTACTCTCTGTGACTCCAAGAGACACCATACACCCTGCTAACTCCATCAGAAAAACAAGGGACAATATCTCTGGTTGGCCCATCTGAGTTATGTGACCAACATTACAATTATCCCTCTGGTTGATAGGATGAAGAGTGATAATTATTTCACTTTGGGTCACACGTCCACCTGTGGGTTGAAGGTACAAGCTGCAAAAGAATGCAGTGACTGTAGTCAAGAGCTTTTTGTGCCAAATTGACAATGTATTCTTCCCCCAAAAAACATTTCAAGAGTCTCCCTATCATAGTTCCATCTCACATGCATCCATCCTCTTCCAAGTGGTAGACAACTTAAAGTTATTTCTACCTACTACAGCCAGAATTAAGTTTAGGGTCTTTCTGGGATGTACATTCCTTTTAATCATATATGGATTTGACACTCATTATCTTGCAATATGTGAGCAAAACCTATATATTTAGCCACTCCTCAGAAATGTGCTATACAGCAATATTAACAAAACAAGAATACATCATCAAGTGTTCTTATATAGGCTAGAAAAACAGGGGAATTTCCACACATCTGTTGCTGGTTGGAGAAAATATTCTATATTAATGGACATAAATAGCGAGGCGCTATCGTTGGTTGGCTTGAATCCTTCCAATTGCATGATTCCCTGGTCCTCTTTGCTTTCCCCATTTGCTTTTAAAAGTACTTCACCTGAACTTTATTATTCTTTCTGTCCACACTGGAGAGGAACTTTAGGAAAGAATAACTGGAGATTATAGTTTTTTTAATCCATTCTTCTCTATTGTGGTCACAAGGAGCTAACAGTTGCTTTCGACATTAAATATTGACAGGTATATCTTTGGAACTGGTTAATTTTCTTTGGCAATTCAATAACTTAAAAGCCTAATTGGCCACTCAATTTGGATGTTTTTATTTGGACAGCACTCCCTTGTTTAAAAATAAAAGCTAGAATTTGTAATCTTCAAATATGAACCCCAACCATGCAAAGTCTACCTTTAATAACATTTTGCCCATTCATCTAAGACTTATTTTAAAGGTTTCAACTTGGCCCTGAATCCTAGAGTGTGTATTAAGAAAGGATTAACAACTGCCCTGGTCCCTGCTTAAATTCCTTAGAACTGGGCATTTTAGTTGAAAGAACTCTAATTTCTTTATGGTAAGACATATACCAAGAAGTGATAGCAAGGAGCCTGGGTAAAGCTCTCTCCCCATTTCTATGGCTGCTGCTATGTCATTTACATGACTTCGAGAGGGCACATACTAAGCCATCCCTATAACCACATCTGGGAATATGCAGTCTCTCATTTTCACAGAATGTCTTTTCTTGTCTGTTATTCCAGTCTGTCACAACTTCTTACTCCAGGTAGAACATTTTTTTCTATAATGACAACTTTTCTTCTATTTCTGTCTAAAATGGAATTTTTCTTCTCTTGAACACCAAAAGATGATAAATTTAGCATTTTGTCACCCAATATCTTGTGCCACTCTTGTTCTATATATAAGTCATGCCACTTCAAAGAAATTCAAAGAAACACGTTATGTAATTCTGTTTTTAGTAGCACCCAGTTCAAGGTCAAATATGAATTCACTCACTTCATTATTCATCTATTATTAATTATTTATCATAACCATGTTATTTGTTTATTACTATGATAGGGCCTTGATATAGAAGTATTAAAAACACAGTTCTTGGACACAAGGGGCTTACAATTTAGTGGGTAGAACAGAGAATGAATTGCACAAATATAATAAACATAGATAATGTGTGTGATGATTGTACTCAAAGCACTAGGAGAATCCTGAGAAGTCTAGCCAAATAAGCAAAAAGAGATCTGAGAAGTCTTCCTGAGAGAGTTAGTATTTTATCTAGGATATAAAAGCTAATAAAAATTAGTCAAGTGAAAAAGAGGGTGGGAGCAGCATGTGGAAAATCATAGAGGTGCATTAAAAGACCTACAGGCAATTCTATAGAATTAGAGAAATGATTCTTCTCTAATTTTTTCTAGCTAGATGTAATTAAGGAGTAGATCATAATGTCTTTTGCTACCTTATACAGTGTCTTGGGCAGCAGTGATTCATCCAAGAGAGGTAGATGACGCTGTATATTCTTGTAGGGAACACAACAAAAGCACAGAGTCTTGACAGGAAAAGTTTTCCAGGGTATTCTGATACTTGGTCCTAGGAAATAGTATTTTTTTTCTTCTACAATCGGCTACTTGACTAGATTACTGTGGAAAGCTGAAAGTTAGACCAACAATGTATCTCTCTTGCATTCTGAAAATATGAAAGAAAACTACCTCTCATCTCTGCTTGTGAGGAATCTACAGTCCAGGTGACTGACAAGTGCATATAGGGAGACAAACTATAATAGAGGTAGGTATAGGGTGGTATGGGTTCGAGTAGAGGAATTAGGTAAAGTTTCCTGGAGGAAGTCATGTGTGAGGTGAGTTTAATAAAGGATACTATATTGATAGTTGCCATCATCAACAAAATTAAAGAAATAGAATTATACAGTGATATATTTGTATGAATAATTTCACATGAATATCAGTAATGTGATGTGAGAATTTTGTATGTATGCATGTATGTGTATAAATGTTTGTAAAGGAATGGGAAATAGTGGGAAATTTAAAAGATAAAAATGATTCAGATCTATATTGTTTTAAACGTAGGAAGTTCTAGATCATATTGGAACCCCATAGAAACAAACAGGAAGAGTTAAATTTTTTCATAATACGTGGTATTGATTATAGCATTGCATTGGTTTAATTATTTTACAGCATGTTGAAGTCTATACTTTTTTGGCATTATTTATACGTCAGTGTTTGAGTGGCTTATTTTCTGTTGTCATCTTAAAATGTAAAATATTTATATAACACATTTGGAATGGGATGACATTTGTGTGGGAGGCATCTACACGGCCTTAAGCAAGGTAAACCTTCTATCTCTCAAGATGTCATCAATAATCCAGGTCTAGCCAACCATTTCCCTCCTTTTTTTTTTTTTTTGAGTTGGAGTCTTCCTCTGTTGCCCAGACTGGAGTGCAGTGGCATGCTCTCAGCCACCGCAGCCTCAACCTGCTGGGCTCAGGTGATCTTTCTGCCTCAGCCTTCCAAGTAGCTGGAACCACAGGTGTGTACCACCACGCCTGGCTAGCTTTTTTGATTTATTGTAGAGAGGAGGGCTTGCCAAGTTCTCCAGGCTGATCTCAAACCCTGGGCTCAGACAATTAATTCTCTTGCCTCCACCTCCCAAAGTGGTAGGATTACAGACATGCACTAGCAAGGCTGGCTATTTATTTTTAACCTTTGAAGTGTCTCCATTTTTTTCCCCAGAAGGTATTTTATAGTTTGCATGCAAAATTAATTTCAGTACTTAATAGACAACATTTTTAAAAAAGTATGTTCCACATTGTTTAGAAATGCTGCATTTGTGTTTGCGTGTGTGTGTCAGTGTATGATGAAGCAACCAAGGAAAGTATACACTAAAATGATGACCAACAATATCATTTTCTCTAGTTTTCCCTCAGTACTGAGTCCAATAAAGAAATACCAATAATATTTCAGACAGTAGAGTAAGGTAGAGACCTAATTCATAGCACTGTCATTTACCATCTAGGTAACTTTGGGAAAATTATTTAACTTTCTTTAAACTTAGTTTATTAATTTTTAAAATGAGAATAATGAAAGTACCCTCCTCATAGGAATATTATGAAGATTAAGAGAATTAATGAATATAAAACAGAGCACAGGGCTAAGCATATGGTAAGACCTCAAGGAATTTTATTTCATTGACTATAAGATACACAATTCTCCCACATATTTTAACAACTCAGAAGAAACAGTATGTTTCACCACTTATGGTCTTATAGTTGATCTTATAATTGATGCAGCAGAGTATTCTTATTTAAACATGTGATTAATAATTGAAACACAGCATTTTGTTTAAAAATGTTTCAGATCAACACTATGAAATCAGATACCAACTCTCTCAGTGGGAATAGTTTTCATTGAAAGAAAAAACATGACAAATTTGTAAATTACTATGAAATTAATATACGTCTTCTCAATTTTGGGTTTATTTATTTATTATTTCTACATTTTTTTATTGGACAGATAACCACGTGTCAAGTTCTGTGAAGGGCAAATTCCAGAAGATGAATAAAACATGATCTTTGTCTTCATAGATCTAACACGTGTTCAAGTAAAATAGAGCCAAATAAGTACAGTAACAGACATAAGTTTCTCTCCTAATCATTTTCATAGAAGAATAATTTAATTCATAGGAGAGGAGAGAGTGAAGAAAGACATAACAGAAGATGTGATTTCTGGACTAAGTCTCAATAGACTAGTAGAGTGAGCCAGAAAAAGGTGAGAGGAAGTGAGTAGTAGGAAGAGGAAACATATGAAAAAGAACTTAGGGGTCAGAGAGAGTGACATTTCTGGATAAGAAAGATATGTGATGTTTATTCTGGGTGAAGTGCTTTGAGAAGAAATAAAAAAACTCTAAGCTAAAAGTTAGGAAAGGTCAACTCATGGAGGACCTTGAATAATTATGCAGATGAGCTTGGACTTTAATATGACTTCTATGTAAATACTCTGAAAGGGTTTAAAATGTGGGGGTGGTATGCTCACAATTGTATTTCCAAAATATTGCTCAGAATAAATCGAAGCTTATATGATTAAAGACAAAGAGAGGAATAAGGAGCTTACTGTAATAATTCTTTATTTTTATTTTTTGATTTTAAAGACGTGGGGAACAATTCAGGGCTAGGTATACAAATGTTCATTATGCAGGTACCCTTTTTGATGAGGTGTGCCCTTCCCTCACCTGGAAGTTTCCATGAACTGCCAATTCCACCCCCCCATGGCAGTTTCCCACTACTGTCAATCACTTTCTTATAGTATTATGATAATTGCTCAGGTTGCACTTATGAGTGAGAACATATGGTACTCTGTTCTTTATTTCTGTGATAGATCACTGAGTATGATAGACTCTAAATCCATCCAAGTTGCTGCAAAGTCCTTATGTTTGTTCTTCTTTATGGCTGCATAATATTTCCTTGTGTATAATGAAAATGTGTTTCATTGTGTATAAAAAATGTACCACATTTTTTAAAACCCTGTCCAGCTTCAATGGACAGCATGGTTGGTTCCATGTTTTTGCTTTTGTGAATAGAGCTACAACAAACATGCATGTACTGGTATCTTTTTTGTAGAATGATTTGAGTTCCTCTGGATATATTCCCAATAGGGGGATTGCTTGGTCATATGGAAGGTCAATTTCTAGTTCTTTCAGAAATTGCCACCCTGTCTTCCAAAGAAGTTGCACTAGTTTGCATTCCCACCGCAGTGCAGAAGTGGTCCTTTTCTCGGCATCCATGCCAGCATCTGTTATTTGTTTTATTAAGGATGGCCATTCTTACTGAGGTTAGATGGTATCTCAATGTGGTTTTGATTTGTATTTCTCTGATGACTAGTGAGGCTGAGGACTTTTTCATGTGTCTGTAGGCTGCCCATATATCTTCTTTTGAAAATTGTCTATTTATGTTTTTTGCTCACTTTTTAATGGGGCTGTGTGTTTTTTCCCTTTCAGCGTGTTTGAGTTGCTTATAGATCCTAGATGTCATGTCTTTGTCAGATATACAGTTGGAAAATACTTTTTTCCCATTCTGTGGACTGTCTCTCTGCTCTCTTGATGGTTTCTTTCACTTTGCAGAAGCTCGTCGGGTTTGATAAGGTCCCACTTGTCTATCTAATTTCTCATGTTATGGTCACTTAGGGTTTTGATCAGGAATTGGTTGTCAGATCTAATTTCCATAAGGGCGTCTCCTGCATTTTCTAAGATTCTTATAGTTTGAGGTGTTATGTTTAGGTCTTTGATTCATTTAGAGTTAATTTTTTGTGTATGGTGATAAGTAGGGTACTGTTTCAATCTTCTGCATGTGATCAACCAGTTTTCCCAACACCATTTGCTTAATAGGTTCTCCTCTACCCGTTGGTTGTTGTTGGAGGCTTTGTCAAAGATGAGTTGGTTGAGAAATTGAGGCTTTGCTTCTGGATTCTCAATCCTGTTCCATTGGTCTATATGTCTGTTCTTATACCAATACCAGGTTGTTCTGATTATTGTAGCCTTATAGTAGTTTGAAGTCTGGAACTGTGATACCTCTTGCTTTGTTTCTTTTGCTAAGAATAGTTTTGACTATTCATGGTCATTTATGTTTCCCTATGAATTTCTGTATTGTCATTTCAAGTTCTGAGAAGGATGATGTTGGTAATTTAATTGCTTTGAATCTGTAGATTGCCTTTGGTAGGATGGACATCTTAACAATGTTGATTCCTCCTATCCATGAGCATGGAATGTTTTTCCATTTGTTTATGTCTTCTTGGATTTCTTCGAACAGTGTTTTGTTGTTCTCATTGTAAGGGTCTTTCACTTCTCTGGTTAGGAAGATGCTGAGGTATTTCGTTTTTTGGTTTTTTTTTTTTTTTGAGTGGCAATTGTGAATGGGATTGTGCTTTTTATTTGGTTCTATGCCTGCTTGTTGTTGGTGTATAAGAATGCAACTCTTTTGCAATACTTTGCCAAAGTTCTTTATCTGTGTAAGCAGGATTTTGACAGTTTTTCTTTTCTTTTTTCTTTTTGATTTTCAAGGTATAGGATCATATCGTCAGCAAAGAGGAATAACTTAATTTTCTCTTTTCCTTTTTGGGTAGCCCCATTTACTTGTCTAATTGCCATAGCTAGGATTTCCAACACAATGTTGAACAAGAGGGGTGAGAGTAGGCAGCCTTGTCTTGTTCCAGTTTTCAAGGGAAATGTTTCCAATTTCTGTCCATTAGCAATATGCTAGCTGTGGGTTTATCATAGATGGTACTTACAATTTTGAGGTATGTTCCTTCTATACCTGGGTGTTTGAGGGTTTTTATCAAGAAGGGATGCTGGATTTTCACAAAAGTTCTTTCTGCATTCAATGATATAATCATGTGGTTCTTGTTTTTACATCTGTTAATGTATTTAATTACATTTACGATCTTACGGATGTTGAACCAATCCTGCATCCTGGGGATGAAGCCTACTTGGTAATGGTGGATGATTTTTGAGATGTGTTTTTGGATCTGGTTGACTAGAATCTTGTTGAGGATTTTTGCATCTATGTTCATAAGGAATATTGGCCTGTAGTTCCTTTTTTTGTTGTTGTATCTTTACCCAGTTTGGACATCAGTGTGATGTTAGCTTTGTAAAATCATTTGGGGTGAATTCTGTCTTTCTCAATTGTCTGGAATACTTTCAGTATGATTTGCATCAGCGCCTCTTTGCATGATTGTAGAATTCTGCTAGAGAGTCATCCAGTCCAGAGTTTGTTTTTTTGTTTTTTTAATAGGTAGTTTTCTTATGACAGAGTCAATTTCCTGGGTTGTTTTGGTCTATTTAGTGTCTCAATGTATTCTTGTTTCAACCTGGGGAGGTTGTGTGATGTCAGAAAGTCCTCCATTTCATTTTGGTTATCAAGTTTGTTTCCATATAGGTATACATAGTAATCTCTGATAATCTTTTGTATTTCTTCGGGGTCAGTTGTGACTTGAACTTTTGTATTTCTGATTGTGTTTATTTGGGTTTTTTCTCTTTTTTTCTTGGTCATTCTGGCTAAGGGTCCATCAGTCTTTTTTAATCTTTCAAAGAACAAGTTTTTTGTTTTGTTGATGTTTTCTATGGTTTTTTATCTTCTGTGTCCCATATTTGGGCTCTTATTTTGGTGATCTGAATTCATCTGCTAAAGTTAGTGTTGTAATGATCTCTTTCTAGCTTCTTTAGCTGATTTGTTAGGCTTCCAACTTGTGATCTTTTCATTTTCTTTATATGTGCTCATACAGATATAAATTCCCTCTTAGAGCTGCTTTCATGGCACCCCTGAGTTTTCAGTAAGATGTTTCTTCATTTTCATTTAGTTCCAGGAATCTTTTAATTTCTGCTTTGATTTCAGTTTTGATCCAGTGGTTGTTCAGCATCATGCTGTTTAGTGTCCATGTCTTTGTGGGCTTTGGGAAATTTTGTGTTGATATTTATTTTTATTCCATTGTGGTCTGAGAAGGTGCATGGCAATTTTTTAGCATTATGAAGTTTCTTTATGCTTTATTTATGGCCAAGGATGTGATTGATCTTGGAGTATGTTCCATGTGGTGATGAGTAGAATGTATACTCTGGTTGTTGGGTGGAATAATCTGTAGGTATCTATTAAGTCCACTTATTATGTTCTGGATCTCCTTGTTGACTTTTTGCCTCGATGTATCTAGGGCTGTTAGTGGGGTATCAAGTTCCTTGCTCTAATAGAGTTATAGTCGATATCGTTTTTAGTTTACTTAGTAGCTGCTTTGCAAATACTAGTGCTCCTGTGTTGGGTACATATATGTTCAGGATGGATATTTCTTGTTAATGAATTAAACCTTTTATCATGATGTGGTTATCATTATCATATCTTTTAAAAATTTTTATAACTTAAAGGTTGTTTTGTCTGATATTAAGATCATGACTTCTGTTTTCCTTTGTGATCCATTTGCCCGGAAACTCATCTTCCATCTTTTAACTTTGAGTCTGTGTGTGTCTCTAGTGGTGAGGTGAGTTTCCTGGATGCAGCAAATAATTGGGTTATGGTTTCTTATCCAGCTTGCCATTCTGTGTCTTTTTAGTGGTGCATTCAGTCCATTAACATTCAGGCTGATTATTGAAATGTGACTATTTATCCCTGTCATGATGTTCTTATAGTTTTTTCTTTGTTTGCTTGTTTTATTTTGGCTTTTGAGTTGATGTATGTGTGTGTTTTCAAGTTTTTTGTTGTAATGTATTCTCTGTTGATTCTGTGCTCTGCTGTTTTCTTGGGAAGTCTGTGTTCATCCTTTCCTTTTTATTTCTTCTGTGCTTAATACCTTTTAAGTGTCTCCTATAAAGCTGGTCTGGAAGCTGCATAATCTCTTAATTGAAGGTTTGGGAAGGATTTTAATTCTCCATAACTGATGAAGCTGAACTTGATAAGAAATTCTTGGTTTAATTTGTTTATCTTTGAGGACTTTGAATATTGAACTCCTGTCCCTTCTTGCTTGTAGTATTTCTGCTGATAGTACTGCTGCTATTCTGATTGGTTTTCCCTGATAGATAGTTTGACCTTTCTTTCTTTGTTGCCTTTAGTTTTATTTTGTGCCTACTTTGCTTAGACAATCTACTGTGTATCTAGGGGTTGACATTCTCATTTGACGTCTTGTGGGGGTTTACTGTATTTGTTGTGTTTTGCTGGTCACATCTCTGGTGAGATGGGGAATGTTTTCTTGGATTACCTCTTGAAATACTTGCTCTAAGGTATTCTCCATTTCTCTTTCTTCTGGGATACCAATCCGGTGAAGGTTCAGCATCTTGATATAATTGCACATCTCTTGTAGGCTTTGTTCTTTCTTTCTGATTTTCTTTCTATTTTTTTACAGATTGGGTTAATTACATGTTCTGGTCTTCAGGTTCTGAGATTCTTTTTACTGCTTGATTAATTCTGTTTTCCATGCTTGTCATCTTATTATTTATTTCCTGGATAAAACTTTTATTGCCAAAATTTCTGTTACAAGTTCTTTCAGTGTTGCATCTTGTCTTTCTTGAGTCTTATTCACTGTTTCCATCCATTCCCTAATCCATGTCATGTTCTGGGGCCAGTCGTTGGTGACTTCCATTGTTTGGGCTGCAAGGTCTAATTTTTTAAGAGTTTTCTTTTTGTTACACTTGAATTTACCTGTGGTCTTCCTTTGGTCTTTCCTCATTTGTGACATACCTCTTGCTTTTCTCTTTAGTTCTGTTATTCAGTGTCAGTGAAGAGGTTTTCCCTTCTGATGGTTTAATAGCCCTCTATTCCTCCCTGATCCATGCTCTGGATTTATTCTATTTTGAAACAGAACTATTGGTGGAAACCTTTGTTCTTGGAGTTTTGAAAGTCAAAGCCAACAGATACATGAAGAAATGCTCAGCCTCACTAGTCAGAAAAGAAGTGCACATTAAAATCCCACTGAGATACCACCTAACTCCAGTCAGGATGACTATCATCAATAACGCAAAAAACAACAGATGCTAGAGAGGATGAGGCAAAAAGGGAACACTTCTATACTGTTTGTGGGAGTGTAAACTTGTACAGCCTCTGTGGAAAACAGTGTGGTGATTCCTAAAGATCTAAAATCAACTTCTATTCTCCCCTGAACTGAGTTCTGAATTTGTTCTGTTTTGAAACAGGACTGTGGGTGGGAAGCTTTGTTGTCTCTTATAGTTTTGTAATCAAATAAGGTAGGGGATGGGGAGCTAGGATTCAGAAGCTACTTGCAATGTTCACTGGTTGTAGCATGTGTTCTCTAAGACCCACTCCCCACCACCACTCTATATGATGATGCAATAGGTACTAGTGTGTACTCCCTGAGTCCAAGATACGGTGACAGCAATGAGGAGAACAGAGAAAAATAGAATGAAATAAGATGGACAAGAATCTTTTTGCAAAAGAACAAAACACAAAACAATGAATCAGAAACCAATAATAATAATAATAATAATAATAATAATAATAATAATAATTGAAGACACACACACAGACATACGCACATACCTCCAACACATACTGGAATAAAAACATAGTGAAACGAACCAAAAAACAATAACAACAGAAAAGCAGAACAACTAAACACACACACACATGCCTAGTACAAAATGAATGGAGAAGAAAAGGTGAAAGACCAGAAAAAGAAAAGTAATTCAGATTGAACCGTCACACATATATTCACACACACCTTAAACTAAAATAGAGAACAAAAGAGTAAAAACAAACCAACAACATAAAAAAAATGAAATATGAACACTCACTCATTCCTGTACACACACAAACAGAAAACAAAAAGACAAAAGAAGAAAAAGAAAAGAAAAAAGAATAAAAAAGGGGGATGCAGATCAAGTCCTCACATACACATTCATGCACCAAGAAAATAATATTTTAAAAAAGGATGAACAGGCAAAAAAAATTTTAAAATTTTAAAAAAGAATAAAAAAATCTGCCCTCTTGTGACCGGTTCTGTAATTGTTTCTCTCTTCTGCTCTGCTATCTCCTGCAGAGCTTCCACATCTTTCACTTTCTCCTCACTGTCCGGAGCAGGGAAGGAGGAGGGGCAGTGGGGATAGGTGGGGCTACAGTCCACCCCTTCTACTCTGTATGGTCAGGGAGATCCCCTCCAGTGGGGAGGTGCAGGATTGTCTCTTCCCCAGGTATGTACTTGCTGGTGGTGCCCTGGCCAGGCTATCCTGGAATGGAGTGCTCTTATTGCGACTGACATCCAGACTCTGCCTGGGTTTGTCCCTCTCAGCTGTGTGGGTCTGACATTCAGAGGACTGCTGGGGAGAAGGGAGATTGGGTCAGCCCCGAACTTCCCACTGATCTCCTTGGAGGTCTTCTTCATCCTTTTCTGGTCACACCCTTTTTCAGGATCAGGTAGGGCGTGGGGCACCAGAGACTCAGCACTTGGCAGGTCCCTCTGAAGTCTGTGCTTTCAGGATATTCCCTCTGGGTCATGATCAACCCCTAAGTAGTTGATCTGCCAGTCACAGAGACCAGGTCTGTTGCTCTGTGGTGAGCAAGTCAGAGCACTTTCCTGCCCCATTTTTCAAGATGGTGGTGGGGTGTCTCTTTCATCCCCGGTTGTACTTTTCCTCTGGGCTCCCTCTGTAGACCTTGCTGCCAGTGTCCTGCCAGCTGCTGCAGCAGTGAGGCAAAACCTGGAGCTAGCAGTCTCTCCCTGCTGCTTCTTTGCAGAAAAACTTTTGTCTGTTTTAAAAAAATGGCGCTGGGCTTCTGTGACCTGGGAAGTGCTAGGGACCAAGCAGAGCACCTGCAGCACGCACTGCTTCACCAGGAGGACTCTGACCATTTGCTCACGAGCCCACACTTAGTCAGTCTCTCCCAGCATCTTCTTCCTAGGAAGAGTTTTGCTGATTTAAAAAAAAATGACACTCTGCTTCTGCATCCCAGGAATTGCTAGGTTCTCAGTCGAGTAGCTGCAGCACCAGCTGCTACACTAGGAGAGCCCTGACTGCTAGCTCCCTATCCCTCACTCAGTCAACCACTCACACTCCCACTTACTCACCAGCATGTACACAAAGTTTTCCATACACTCACTCATTCACACCAGGACTCACGTAGTCTGACTGGCTCAGCTGCCATCTTCCCAATACTCCTGTGAAAACTCTTAATAGTGTTACTGGAGATGTACTAGAATAGGGAGATCTGAAATATTATGAAAGAGGTAGACTCCATAGAACGTGGAAATTAATTTTATGTTAAATAGAGATAGAAGTTAAATTTGAATAATAATATCCCTGTAGAAATGATAAACAAATACTAAACAACTTAAGAGCAGGAACCCTGCTTCCACACATTTGCATGACTCATTGTGCCTAACATAGTGCTGGGTCCACAATAAACATGTGGTAAACAGTTGTACACTGGTTGATCATCCATTCTTCGGGAATTCTGTGAGTATTTCATGTACAGATGACCATGGTAGACTAATATGTCATTATCAAGAGAAAAAAATATCCCTGAGTCAACATTCTAGAAATGTTCAATTGTCTAGAGTAGATTTTCTCATTATCCTTTTCTCATTGTCCTTTTCTATAGCAACATGGTGACTTGGAATATAACTTGACACCAAGAAATAGAAAAATAAAAAGGGTCTTTGAAGCAGTTCTTTTTTATCTTGCTTTATTCTTAACAGCATTTCTCTGGTCTAATTCTTTTATAGTTCCGGGGAGAATTACATTTCAGATTCCATAATTGCACACGAGAATTGGAGTCTTGTAAAAATTTAGAGTATTCTGTTCAAAGGCAATCTTTATTATAAACTGAAACCTGTGCAATGATGCCGCCAAAGAAATTGTTTAGAGCGTCATTAAAAGAACCTTTTTTAATATGGCTGCTTTCTCTTGAAAAAATGTAGCTACTCTTACTTAATATTACCATATTACCACAATCGACTATATATTTGTTGAAAGTCTTATAGTATGGTATTTAGTGTATTGAACCAACACAAAATATACATGAACTTTATAAGTTTTCATTTTCCCTTTACAAACCAAGAACAATATTAAATGACATTTTATGACATTTGATAGGTATTTAAAATTTGTTATTGCGGCTGTTCAGTGAACCATAAAATCTAAGTGTAACAGTATGGCTGTGCTTTCATTATGAGAAATGGAGGCAGGAAGCATTTAAATCAGCATCCTTTCCATCAATGTCTTGCTCCTGATCATCTGCCAAATTCATTATCTGCTCTGTGCCTAAATTTGTCCATATGAAAAATTAGGAGAAAAAAAGAATAAATTAATACTTGCCTCTAAAATGGTCTTAAACTCAGGAATAGAAAATCTTACACAATTTTAAAGGACTGGTTTATTCACTACTGTCCTCATTTGTTTGAACACACTACAGTTTTCTGTGGGAGAGTAGCTGAGAGACTGATGTATTAGTCCTTTTCACACCTTCCGTCCATAAAGATGATTCTTTTATTTGCAGTTGAAACTATTATATCCAGAGCCTATGGCTGTTTGGCTCTTTTAATGATGGAAATTTTAACAGAGAAACAGCAAGTAAAATGTGAAAATGTCCTCCGGGACATTATTTTATTACTACATGTCCCTTATCATTTAGCAAACTAGATGCAATATGAAAAAAATCAGTCAGTTTGTTGGGTGGCTTGTTGGCAAAGAATAAAATAATAGTAACTAATAAAAAATATTGAGCTAACCTAAGTTCTGTGTGCATACATGTCTCTGTGCATGTGTATGTGTGTGTGCGTGTGGGTGTGTGTGTATGTGTGTGTAGGCACGTGCCAAAAAGCAAAGTTGGATAGGTAAATAAAAAAGTCATTGAGGAGAGATAAAAACCATATAGCTTTAATAAGCTGTATGGCATCGTGGAAGAAGAATAGACTTTGGAGGCTGGCAAACTTCAGCTTGTATTATGGCATTTTTAGTGTGCATTCATTTCTTAGTATTTCTTTCCTCCATGAAAAAAATACATGATGATACTAATATTTTACAGAGTTTCAAGGATCAAGTGCAATGATTAAAATCAAGCCTGGATCAAGGTATCTGCCATGTCTGTGCTCTCTTTTAATCTTGGGAACTATTGACCATGCAAAAGATACTCAGTATAGCACTATGGAAATACATTCCCCATCCTCCCCACCACCTCTTGAAATAATGTATCTGATGGTCCTTAGCTGAGGTGTCTTTCAAAGAAATATTGTTGAGCTGCTTTAGCAAGGATTGCACCTCTGGATTACGACTGCTATGTAGAAAAGCTACCAGATACAGCCCTTTGAAACTACCTGCCTAAGTCTAAACTATAGCCCTTGTAGTAACTTGTTGGTGCTTATTGGTAACCACTGAACTGTGGGATGTTGAGTCAAAAACATTTATCAGAAAGGAAATATAATGCCTCAAAGGAGGGAGAGTGACTAAGGTTAGTTAGTAGATATACAATGCTCTAAGTTAGTAAATTTATGGTAAGTTGTACAAGTAGAAAAGATCATGGATAACTAAACAGGAGGGAGACTGCAAAAAGGCTAGCAGAAGCAAATCAGCTATTATTCTGCAGGAAATTCAACCAGAATATATCTCTTTGCTCTCTACTATCTGCAAGCACTGTCTAGCCCTTAAAGCAGGAACAGAGATAGAACTCTCTGAAATATACTTCTTACAGTTTTATCTAACAGATTTTGGTTTGGCTTCTACTTTGCTGACATTATTTAGATGTTTACAGTTTCACTGTGACCTGTTTTCACTGTTTATGCAGTTGACTTCACATACTATATATTTTATGTTCTACTGTATTTCAGAGATTTGTAAAAGGAATGTCCTGTTCCATGTTAGAATATCCGTATTTCATATTGGAATTAAAAGACAAGCATGTTTTAATATAAAGATAGGTGTACTTTTAAAGTATAAATCACTATCCTGCAGAGTGAGTTAAGCTTTGTGCTCCTGCTCTTAAGATTATCCTTAGCATAATCACAACAGGATATAAAACACTCATAGTTACCACTTGGTTTCACGTGTCCTGATGATATCCAGGGCCTGCCAATCCTTTCTCTTAGGTTAAAGACACTGCAGCTTTCTCTCTCTCTCTCTCTCTCTCTCTCTCTCTCTCCCCCCCTCAGCTCTTTTTGAGGGGGGACTTCTCCTGAAAATGAAATTTTTTTAAAAATAAAAAATTGTGTGTTTATTCCTACATGTTTAAACACAAGACACCTTCAAAGACTCTCCATTTGATGCAAGACATCTAGCAAGACACTTTTTCTACTGCTCAAAACAGTTTTTGAACTCATCAATTTTGATGCCTTCTAGTGCTATTGTCATTTTTCTGTTTCTCTTTTTCCACATTGACAAAACATTTCCCTTTGAGGACTTTTGTCATCCAGGAAAACAAATAAACAAAAAAGTCACTTGGCTCATGATTGGAGGAATAGAGAGGGTGGGGCACAGGAGGTCATGCTGTTTTGGGTTAAAAGCTGCTGAACACTCAGCACAGTGTGGGCAGGTGCACTCCTAAATCACCCATCATGCCATGGGAAAACACGTTGAAAGAATCTCAACAGCAACAAAAACTTACTGAAGCCTGAGACAGCCTCTCACAACAACACTAGTTGGTACACTGATGCCAATAGTTTCCTAGAACACTTACCTAATGGGGGAAGCCTGTACTACAAGGGGCCCAGCCTCCGAAAGATAATTCTGGTTTTTTGGGGTCTCCCTTGTATATCATAGCCCACATAGGGAGGAACTAAGTTCTCTTGCTCAGAGCTAGGAGAGTTAGCCCTCTTTAAAGTGTATACTTCAGTCCCAGTCAAACATCAGCTGATTGCTGCCACTTCTGACATCTTTACTGAAATCTCATGAGAGACCATTAGCTAGAACAAGACAGCCAACACTCCTCAGGATGCCTGACCTCAGAAATTGTGTGAAATAAATTTGTCATTTTCTTTTTGCTCCTAACTTTTGAAGCAATTTTTATACAGTAATAAATAATTAATACAAAGAGTCAAGAGGTCAGGTGTTTCCTGCCCATACTCAGAATCGTGAAATCATAGGGTAAATAACAGCCCTCTAGAACAAGGTTCGATTAATCTAAGTACAGGGAACGAGGCTCAGTCAGTTAAGGGGAAGTTTGGAGAGTTGAGAACAAGTCAATTAAGAGTGACCGATGGTCTGAATAAATTCCAGAAACCAAGAGCAATTGCCTACCTGGCATCTTAAATATTCACATCATGCATTGGAAAGGTGAGCTTGGCACATTCAAACAAACGAAGGCAAGATGGTCATAACATATTCTTAATACTGTTTGCATAAGTTGGGTATTTTTCCCAGAGTGATAATTTATATATCACACTAACTTGGAATGTAAGTTCCTTTGATCAGTGTGAGAAATGAACTCACCTGTCCAAAATCAAGAGTGGACACAGACATATGGAGTGCAGCAGAAGCAAGACTTTAATGACAGTCTTGCAAGAGCAGGTGTCTGGTGGGCTGGTACACCGAAGCCATTACAGCTAGCATATTTGTAACCTAGAATGCCAGTCCTTCTCCTGTTTTCCTGTAGACCGAGCATTCTAGAGGTTACAACACTTTCCCAGACATAGCCTACATGGCACACAGTAATTGGGTCACATAATTAGTTGATTTGCATGTCCTATTTGCTGATTGGTTTACAGGGCTGTCATAAAAATCTCTTCATTTACATGTCCTATTTGCTGACTAGTTTACAGGATTTCATTTTGATTGGCTTCCTCTGAAGTTTAAACATAAAAGTCCACCAAAGTGAAGTCCAGGAGAAAGAGAACAAAGAAGCAGGAAGTGACTCAGCAAATTCATTTAAACATGGCTCAGGGCTCACCTGGAAAATAAATCATTCTATTTTTTACATCAGGAATAGGCAATTCCCATTTCTGAGTGCTCTCACAATGTGTTCAATAATCCAGGCTCTTACTTCCCAGACATTAAACTTTATAGACAAATACCTTTTTTAATGACTTGATAAGCTAAACCTTACAATCTACTTCAAACTTGTAGTTCTATGGACCCACAAGCATTTAGTTTGCTCCAAGCAGGAGAACATAAAACTATAAACTACTTAATGGTGATCATCTAAAATATCTTACAGAATTTTGTATAGATATAATCCTACTCAGAAGAACCTACTATATACATGTTGAAGGTATTATGCAAGAATGGCTCAAGGTGTATGTATATAGCGGTGTGTGTGTGTGTGTGTGTGTGTGTGTGTGTGTGTGTGTGTGTGTGTGTGTGTGTGTGTGTGTTTAAATATATATATGTAATTATCAGGGAGAATTAGTCACACAATAGGCTTCACAAGGTGAAGTCCCACAATAGGCTGTCTGCAAGTTGGGCAATGAGAAAATCCAGTAACGTGGCTCAGTTCAAATCTGAAAGCTTCAAAACCAGGGAAACTGACATTGCAGCCTTCTGTCTGAGGCCCAAGGCAGCCAACCCTGCCCAAATCCAATGGAAAAAGTCTTCATTCACCAAGCCAAGCCACACTTCTTGAGAACAAATGTAACTGAGGTCCAAAAAGATGAATTTCCACAATTAAAGAGACAGAATTAGAAATTTGACTAGCCTTTTCTTTGTCAAATGCTGAGAATGATAATTTAGCTTTAATAATATTTAATTCTAAATCATTCATTTACAAGGAAGATTTGCATACAAGTTTAAAGACTCTGAGATTTACCCTTCAAGCAGTGTAATAGGAAAATATTTATCTATATGCACAAGAGATGTAAATTTGATGAATAAATGATGTTAATTTTGAAACTATTAAAAACCAGTTTGCTATTATGATTACTTCGCTTCAAGTATCCAAATGATGATGAACCAAAGATGCCCCTGGGCCTAGTTCTTGATTCATTCCATGTCCCATATAGCTTCTTTTGAAAAACTGAACAAGATGAGAAATAGGGATCTTGGCTAAACCTCCCAGTGAGTTGGAATATATCTCACGGAACTTCTTTCCCAAGCCTGATGAAGTTCTGCTCTGCCATATGGGCATTTACAGTTGCTAAATGATAATTTTCCAAAAATAAGCTTCAATTCTCCAAAATGGCAAATAGAAAGCAGCTGGTGTTAGCCAACAGGGAGAAGCCCTCCTAGAGCTCACCACGGAGAGAAGAGCATCATATTTGCAGACACTGGAGCAAATCTGCTAAGAATCAGCCAGTACTGTGTGATACAAGAATCTCCAGATGGGATTCATTCTGATTGGTGGCCTTCTCCTGACCATTGCTGTTACAGAGTTTCCAAGAGTACTGAATGCACACAACGCAAAATATATTAGCCAGAGGATACTCTGGCAATTCTCTAAATAAGCAACTGCTATTCTCATCCATTCACATAGTAAGTGGATAACAAGGGGGAAAAAAGAAACCTTTCTCCACTGAAGCTATCACCTTTATAATTGTTCTTGAGTCCCCCTATCTGTTCCATCATCTTCCAGAAATAGCCCTCTATTTCCATTGGGGTGCCCATTTTTAGCACAGAATCTCATTAGGGCTCCACATCCATTGACAACACATCCATGGAGGACATGAGAAGATCTAAGCATATCAGGCCATCATAATCCTCTGCCTTCAATGAGATGGACACATAGCTCAAAAAAATCCAGTCACAGTGAATTCCCTGGTTTCTCCTGTCTCCACCAGACAAAATGCTAGTTCTTTCCCATTCTATGGAAACTAAGTGAATGTAAGAAGCCCTTGTAGCCATTTGTCACTCCAAAGAAAGAAGTGAGATTTTCCAGAAGTTTCCAGAGGGAGCATGAATATACAGTCAACATAGTGAAAGACTGGACAAAGAATGGATAGGAACCAAGTCCTTTATGACATCATTTGAGAGTTGAATTTCTTTGCCAGAAACTAGCACTACCCTCCAGACTGGACTTTTCTTTTTTTCTTAAACTACTGATGATAGGTTCTCTGCCAAAATTATCCACTAAAATCCAATCTTCTGCAAAAGCATCACAGTTCTGGGCTCATAGGATCCTTCCACCTCAACCTCTTGAGTAGCTGGGACTACTGGCCGCACCACCATGTCCAAC